>NC_142928.1:194915523-195068023 GCF_046866305.1 Octopus bimaculoides
GAAGAAGAAGAAGAAGAAGAAGAAGAAGAATACTTGGTATAAAAGATGGGCTACAGCAAATATTCTGCTTAATACCACAGATTTGCTTGTTAGTTGTTTGACCTTAACCAGTTGAGCATGTCCCTTGGTGGCTAACGATATGTGCATCTCTGATCATGAGCAGAAGTAGTGGGGGATCATCATAGCCATGTGTTGAGAGGAATTCTTTGGGGTTTGTATAATTCACCTTTGGAAACGTGGGTGTTTTGCTCAACAGCCTTAAACAAACCTTATTCAGGGACCTTTTGAGCGGGATGGGCTACACGACCTGAAGAAAATTTTAACTGGGCCCCCACCTACGAGGTCATGCGCTGTTTATCTTGATATGAGACCACTATGTCGCGTACATTCCGGGGATGTTTAACATGTGAGAACGATAAATCACTGCTCCGAAACTTATCCAAAAACATCGGAAATAAAGACATCGCATGGAGCCAAAAAATAGCTGACAAAGGGTTGGACTATATCCGAGTAAGTAATACTAATTGAAATTTATTTCTATTTTTCCAAATATAATTATGTATTTTAACTTGATACCTCCACTACCTGCACAGCGATCGTAAACACACGTGTTACATCAAAATCAGACCATCTTCGAACCCAAAAACACCATGTACAAAAAAATTACAAACAGATTGAATAACACCGGTATTATTCCACCCAAGAATAACAACCGAGAAGTGCGTACTGTAAGCTTATTACGAAAAAAGTACGAAGATCTGAACGTGCAAAACAATCTGACAACAAAAATGAACGAACCGATACCCTACGAAAACGATGACCGTCAAAATAAAGGGCCGGACGTTGTTCCTCATGTCCCGCAAACAAAACCAAAACGGCATAAATGGACACGTGAGGAATACATTTCGATCCTACACGCCTATTTCACAGCAGTGCTCTACCCAAAAAACGAAAACGCAACAACACATACATATAAAATATGGAAGAAAAATAATGTAAATATAGACCTCGATAAAGCAATGAACCCTAACAAACTAGCTAACATAAAAAGATATATTCTAAAAGCAAAAAAAATATCAGAAATAGAAATAGGACAATTGAAAGGAAAAATACATCAGGAAAATCTAGATAGTAGTCACACAGCAATGCCAAATAATAATATAAACACTGAGATAGCAAAACACGAGGACAAACGTAACATTTCCGGCAAAAACGAAGTAAACAAAAAACAACAAACCCAGACCGTAGAGATGTATAATAGTGTACAAAAAGCACCAAACCAGAACACCACAGACAAACATATGAATGAAAAGGAAGGCAAAACAAATATAAAGCCTGGAAATAACGAAGGGAAACCTAATAATTACGATACTATGAAAATGAGAATAACCAAAGAACTGAAAACCACAGATCTTAGAATGGACCACAGATTATATCTCCCAAAAATCAAAATAGACAAAAAAAACAACATCAATAATAAATAGCATAAACCTGGCCGTCACGGAACTAACAACCACAGAAACAACAGGCAATATCACTGAGCTAAATGACATAATATATGCGGCAGCCCCTGCAGCCACAAAAGAGCAGGATACTCACTCAAACCCATCCGAACAGGAGTTCTACCACCCAAACAGACCTTGTGGATAAATAACACCCAGAACAAAATTTTAAAAAAGAGAAAAGATTTATCGATTCTCAACGAAATTAGTAAACAATCAACACTACTAAGTAACAAAAAGAAAACAAAAATACTGTACAAATACAGCATTACAGAAAAAGACTTACCTGAGGCAAAAGAAAAACTAAAGCAAGACATCCTTGCCAAAGCATAAAGGATCCGCCGGTATGAGAAACGCCAACGTTTCTTTGAACAAAACAAACAGTTCAAATCCAACCCCAAAAAACTCTACCAAGAACTGGGTAAAAATAAAATAGACATTACTGCAGCACCAACAGCAGAAGAACTAGAGAAATTCTGGAAACAAATATGGTCGGTGAAGCAACAACCCCAGAAAAGGACCATTAAAACCACGAACTTAGCACCTGAGCAACTCTGGGCCCCTATAACAACTGAAGAGGTCACCCAGACACTGCAAAGACTAAGCAACTGGAAGGCACCTGGACACGACAAGATCCCCAATTTCTGGTTAAAACACCTGCCAGGAATCCATAAAAAGCTGGCAGAAAACTTTAACAACATACTAGCAGATCCAGAGACAATGCCTGAATGGCTCACAAAAGGGAAAACCATCTTAATCCCCAAATCCACGGAAACGGAGAAACCACAAAACTATAGACCTATAACCTGTCTCCCTACGATCTACAAAGCCTTTACTGCAATAATATCGCAGAGATTGAGTAAACACCTGGAAAATAACAACCTGTTTCCAGAAGAGCAGAAGGGATGCTGCAAGGGCTCATACGGCTGTAAAGATCAATTATTGATCAATAAAGCCATAACTGAAGACAGCCGCAGAAAGAAGAAAGGCCTCAGTATGGCCTGGGTGGACTACCAAAAGGCTTTCGACAGTGTTCCCCACACGTGGATTCTGGAAACACTAGCCATAAACAAGGTGGCACCAATTATCATAAAATACATAGAGCACTCAATGAACAAATGGCAGACAGTGCTACAGCTCCAAACAAAAGAGGGACTTGTGAAAACGAAAGCCATCCCCATCAGAAGAGGAATATTCCAGGGAGACACGCTCTCTCCACTCCTGTTCTGCCTGGCACTCACACCTTTAACAGAATTGCTAAATAGAACTGGATGCGGTTACAAATGCTACGGAAAAACAGTCAGCCACCTTCTATATATGGATGACCTAAAATTATATGCTAAAAACGACAAAGAGCTAGAAACACTACTACAAACAGTACACGGCTTTACTATGGAAATAGATATGAAATTCGGATTAGGAAAATGTGCCAAAGCAACCCTGAAAAGAGGAAAATTAGTTAAAAGTAGCAATATAACACTAGATAAAGCCAATGAAATAAGAGAACTAGACGAAAGCCAACCATACAAGTATTTAGGATTCAATGAACTAGATAGGATACAACATACACAAATGAAAGAAAAAATAAAGAAATAGTACTATAGACGAGTTAGATCAATACTAAAAACAGAGCTCAATGCTAAAAACAAGATAATAGGTATCAACACTTTAGCTGTCCCAGTCATAAGCTACAGCTACAACATCCTTAACTGGACACTAAACGAACTATCTAAAATAGGCAGGAAAGCAAGAAAAATAATGACAGGATATAGGATGCACCACCCAAAATCTGACATAGAAAGGCTATATATACAACGCGCAGAAGGTGGCAGGGGTCTTATACAGCTAGAAAACTATTATAAAATAACCACCATAGGACTGCAAAAATACCTACTCCAGAAGCAAGGGAAACTAATACAAATAGCCACAAAACACGAGCAAAACAAAAAACTGTTTTCAGTATTTAAGGAAGCTGACAAATACAAACAAGAAATCAATCTACCTAACAAATACGAAGAAGAAGAAGAAGAAGAAGAAGAAGAAGAAGAAGAAGAAGAAGAAGAAGAAGAAGAAGAAGAAGAAGAAGAAGAAGAAGAAGAAGAAGAAGAAGAAGAAGAAGAAGAAGAAACAACAAAAGCTATAAAACAAATGAAATCCAAACTAAAACTAGAACAGCAACGGACCATGATAAAACGATGGCAAGAAAAGCCCCTACATGGTAAATACTGGGCTAAACTAAATGCAAAAGAAAAATCCCAGCAATGGTTGAGAAGCTCAGGCCTCAAAGCAGAGACTGAAGGATTTTTAATTGCTGCACAAGACCAAAGCCTCCCCACCAGAAATTACCAAAAACACATAATGAAAAGAAACATAACAAGTAACTGTAGAATATGTGGAGATGGACAAGAAACAATAAATCATATTATCTCTGGCTGCCCAGTCCTGGCTAAGAAGGAATATATTCACAGACACGACAGAGCTGGGACCTATATACACCGGAAGCTATGCCAACACTATGGAATACCAACAGAAAAAAGATGGTATAAACACACGCCAGAAAAGGTCACAGAAAACGAGAAAGCAACCATACTCTGGGATATGCCAATACACACAGATAGAGAAATTAAGGCAAATAGACCAGATATAGTTGTCAAAGATCATGAAGAAAAAAAAATGCTTTCTAATTGATGTATCAATACCAGCAGATGACAACGTTTCTCTAAAAGAAATGGTAAACTTTCAAAATACAAAGACCTGGAAATAGAGATAAATCGAATGTGGAATCTAAAAACAGAAACAATTCCTATCATAGTAGGTGCCTTAGGTATAATAAAAAAATATTCAGACAAATACATAACAAAAACACCAGGACTTACAAATATATATAACATACAGAAAATTGCACTACTGGGTACTGCACACATTCTACGCAAAACACTTTCAATACAGTAAACATAAGAGCACCACAGCAAACCACAGCACATACCCAAGGGGCACAGAGCTGCGCTCGGTAGTGAAGTGAAAGCACGTTATAAAAATAAAACTACTGAAAAATAATAATAATAATAATAATAATAATAATAATAATAATAATAATAATAATAATAATAATAATAATAATAATAATAATAATAATAATGTACAGACCGGATCATCAAAGCAAATACACCAGATATTGTTTTGAAAGATCAAAACAATAAAGTCTGTTTATTGATTGACATGAACATACATTGTGACCATAATATCTCGGCAAAAGAATTCGTTAAACTCTGAAAATATTAAGATTTGTTAATCGAAATCGAAAAGATGTGTTATCTCGAGACGGTTACAATACCAGTGATTGCAGGAGCACTTGGAGTGATCAAAACAGGAACTGAAAATTATTTACCAATGATCCCTGACTTACCATCCATACAGGAAGTTCAGATGATTGTCTTAACTGGTACGTCGCATGTATTGAGAAGAGCATTGTCGCTGTGAATTTTCTTTCCTTTTTCCTCTTCATTTTCTGTGTTTACATTTTTAATTTTTAATTTTTTCTTTTTCTCTCTGTCTTTCTTCCCCCTTTTTCTCTATCACATAACTTTGTAAATGAACAATCTGGTATGTTTGCTTTAATGGCCTACCAATGTATATAATGCGTTTCTCTGCCCTAGATGTCAGAAAGACACTTGGCAAGAAAAGGAGACAAAATTAAAAGAAGATGATAATGACTATATTAATAACAACAATAATAATAATAATAATAATAATAATAATAATAATAATAATAATAATAATAATAATAATAATAATAATAATAATTTCTTCTATTGGCCACACGGACCCAAGACATGAAGGACAATATTGAAGGACGAGTTATAGCACAAAGAAAAATTACAAAATCATGTGGAAATCATGTGGGCTTAATATCAATCAAGGGGAAATACTACCACATTAAAAGAAATAACAGAGGATATATGTTTAAAAGAGAAATGAATAATAAATAAGTAAGTAAATAAATAGAATCCCTAATAGCGGGGTAGTCCACTAAGAGTAATCCCGGGTTACTCTGCCATTTCCAAAGCATGCGAAAATGCCCTCTTCCAGTTTCATTCTTCTTGCTTAGAAATGCCTATTCAGAGTATATCCATTCAGTCTCACCAGTCTTGCCACTGTCGACCACCTTTGGATAAACACACTGGAAGGCAGTACCTCCCTCTCTACCCAATAAGACCGAACCTGAGCCAACGTTTCTCTAAAAGAAACGGAGAAACTTTCAAAATACAAAGATCTGGAAATACACACAAATTAAATTAAGATATATTTCTCTTTACTTTTAGCTTTGCTTTCTTTCTTCCTCCTTTATTCTTTATCTTTAATTTATCTTAGGTACTCTCCCAGCTACCCACTGTTCTTAGCCTATTATAATGAAATATTAACTACGCTCCACTCCAGCCTCTCTAAGAACCAGTCCAGCAGATTCCTATCTCACCAAGATCAATGACCTCAGATATCATACAACACCCTTTCACAAACTATCTTCTTAACCTCAACGGCCAGCTTTATTGGTCTTTCTCCCGTTTCATAGTTGGCCTCGACAGACTTCAAGCACGTCTCTGCTTTATTCTTGGAATATTCTGTTGTCTGAAAAATTACGTTTCATCTGATGATTACGGTTTTTTTGTAAAGGAGTAATGTTCTCATTCTTTTATTAAAAAGATACGTAAGAAACAGCTGTAAGCGTCTGTTATAATTCATTTGATTATAGAGTATACCAACAACGTACTATTCAAAATAATACGTGACACAACCGGAATATCATATTTGTTATTTATCAAGCATAGACCGGAACCACAGGTTTAACCAACCCTACCTGGTACATATCTTTTCAAGTACCTGATTCTATCTGAATCCTTATTTTAATATATATATACAGGGTGTTCAAAAAGTCTCTTCGCAGTAAGTATTTTATTGCAAAAAGATGGTATAAGACTGCAAAAGAATATATTAAACTTTACAAGACTTTAAAAAACTTTATAAGAAGTGTTGAAAGTGTCGTCCTTCGTTTTTAATGCATAAAATTTAATTTCTTATGTACTGCCGTGTGAGCACCATCTCGGCTGATTTCCGTTTCCTGTGACAATTTGCGTAAGGACTTTGATGGGCTTACCAACAGTTTATCAGAAATATAGGAGAGTGTTTCGTCCGAAAGAACAGTAGGCCTACCGCTTCTTGCTGCGTCTTCCACTGAACTTGTGTTTCTAAATTTTCTTATCAAATCCCGCACAGTGTCACGATGTGGAACCACAGTATTTGGAAAAGTTTCACTGAATTTCTGTTTCCTAGTATTTGTGTATTTGTTTCCAGCTCGAAATACTCACTCAACTAAAAACGTACGTTCTTCAATGGTTAGAATGTCGATACGTTGAAGGGTACACAATGACTGAGGGACAATGGCTGACACCCGGCTGCCCACGCAGTTGCATATGCGCAGGATGCGAAAGATTCACTGCGGATAGACTTTTTGAATACCCTGTATATTTATTTATATATATATATATATATATATGCCGGAATAAGCACATAAATGCGAAACAAGGTGGAAAAAAGATTCTGTAATAAAAGAGGCACAGAAATAATTCGCAGATAGAAAACACAGCAGATAAAATTACAACGATAATAAAAAACAAAACAGTAAAGTGAATTAGTTTAACATATTTTCTCGTAGTAATATGACCAAATCTTCTTTAATCCACTTATAAATTGTTAAATGTCAAAAATTCGGGTTTAAAGCAGTAGAAATATTAGCATCCATTATTGCATAGAGTAGATCATTATCTTTTAGTGTAGAAATATTTAAATTGCCATACTTCTCTAATAAACTCATATTTTGAATGAGAAACGTGCAAGTGGATCTTTGATGTAATGCATTATACGCGACAGTCTCACTTAAACGACTGGGAAGAACGAAAAGAATAAAACTGAAAAATATGTAGCCGATCAAACACAAAAAGGGATTCCTTTTCATAACTTTTTGGGACTCCTAATATTAAGGTGCGATAACCTAATAGTATGCGGTCTTGTACAAATATGTTTGTTGTTTCATATAAAAAGAAGTAATGCATCAAAGATTACTGAAAGAGGAAATAGAATACAAACGAATCTTCTTAGTCTTGAGGCAAAGAAAGAAGAATAATGGAAGCAAAATAAGCAAGACAGAAAATAAGAGAAACTGTAGGTATCATGGTTTTCGTTGAACCACACGGATTTTTATGGCAATGTGTTTTGACGGAGGAAATGAAGGTTATTTAGCCAGTGAAACAAGACTAATAATTAATGGAAAATATGCCCACACAACTGCTCCAATGATATTTGAATAGTTGATAAACATACTGTTTTCCATGATATTTCCAGAACAAATGGATAAACTTGGCGTTCATTTTTACGATTTTCACAGCAATAATTCTTTAGTACATTCCGAAATATAGCCAATCTTCTATAAGCTTCAAATATGTAAGGGCTGTTCAAATTTATAAAAACAAACACACGTATCCATATTATACCATTTTCAATTTATCAATAAATAAGATTCTTTTCAATTCCTTGAAGATCAAATATATTATATCATGTCTCTGAATATTTTGTTTTACACAATTTATATCGATATCAATCCTTAGGTTAGCAATGTAGACATCTAACATATCAAAAAATGACTTGCAAAACCTTAGAATAATAACATCGAAAAATACCTTAGGAATGAGAATCCAGATTCAAAATTTCCCCAAGACACCTGATGAAGACTAGAGGGTATATCAGCTGAAACGTTGTGTTAACAACAAACAAGATGAGGACAAATATCAGTCAATTGTAAATAATGTAAATAATATACTAGACTATTATTTAAAACTATGAAGTCACTTTATTTTAAAGTTATTTAGAAATTCAAGTGGACTTAGTGGCATAATATATTGTAAATGAACATTACGTGACTGCTTCGAAATGTAAACCTTGTATCTTTACTATCATATTAAAACACTTGAATCTCCTGTTTTTCCTCGCATATCAACACTTCAAACAATAAAGCTATTAATACATTTTCATTTTTATCCGGATTGTGTCTGAAAATATTCGACTTAATCGTATTCACCGTCATCTAGATTACATTTCCAGTATGTCTAAAGCTACAAGGTTTACCGAAATTGAACAAAGGAAGATTCTTGCATTGAAAATGGAAAGAATGACTAACCAAAAGATTGTTGAGAAGACTAGGCGAAGCAGAACTCCAATGAATAATTTCCTGAAAAATCCTGATGGCTGCAACTGGATTCATGTTGGTAGACGTCCCAAAGCTTCATCAGAAACGGATGAAAGGGCCTTGACATCCACCGTCAGAAGAGGCCTTTTGAACTTCAGGTGGCTGAAGAAGCGACTAGGGCGTCTGTTATTGTCCCCCTCCCCACAAAGCTATTAGATTTGAGTTTGCTCAGTAGCATCAAAGTGGTATAGTGAATGGAACAGGGTCCTATTCTCTGGTGAGAAAAAATGGTGTTTGGATGGCTCCGACGGTTATACGTATTACTGAGCGGATAATGTGTACAAAATTCTAATTATTACAACTGCTAGAAAAGCGGCGAAGGTCTTATGGTATGGGGAGCAATAGCTAACAATGAAAAGCTGCCACTTGTCATCATGGCTGGCCGTTTCAATGCTGCATGCTATATCGGTATGTTGGACAGGGCTCACATTGACGAAGGCTCCAAGTTCCGACCTCAATCCTATAGAGAATGCCTGGTGATATCTCACGAGAGCGAAGGCAAGAAGTATTCATTGGTTGGTTAACTTGAAACGGCAATAAAGAAGGCCTTGGAAGAGCTTCCACTTGATTTGCTGCAGAAGTTGACTGGATGCATGAAATCGCGTGTCTTTAAAGTAATTCAGAAAGAAGTGGTTAAACACACTATTGTTGATGTATTGCATGAGAATATCATTGAAATATACCATAACGTCCCTGTTTTGCATTATTTTTGCAACATTATTCAACCTGATGTTATAGCTTTGAACAGCGGGTTTCTGGTTCATTTTGTTGTTTTTTTTATTATTTTCTAGTTAATTTGGATTTCAATAAATTTGAATATTGTAATGCCTTCTTCTGTTCCATTTCCTATCAAGAGGTGACTTTCATGAATTTCGGGAGTATAGTTCGTCAGAAGAAACAGACAATGCTTTGGCTTTATAGAGTTGAAGAGCAGTTTAAATGCACATAAATGCTACATCAAAGGACATTAGAACTGTTTCCCAGCAGAAAAACGTGTCGGAGTGGAATTTAATGTGAATTTAATGCGGAAAATTATATATCGATTATATATTCTGCATGTTGTATGAAATCCATTGGAGAAAACTCAGGATTTACCTATTGAGTGAAGTACTGTTTAATTGTTTGATCTTAGGCAACTGTGTGTTCCCTATCATTCGATGTGCTTAACCAGATCTGGATTATATCAGTGTAGTATATATATATATATATATATATATATATATATATATATATATATATATATATATATATACGAGGTGTAGTCAAAAAGTATCCGACCCTTGGTCAAAAAACAAGTAATATTTTTAAAAAACTCGCCGTTTTTTATATAGTCGCCTTCAAAGTATTCGCCTTGTGAGTCAACACACTTCTGCCAGCGTTCCTGCCACTGCTGGAAACATTTCAGGAAATCATTGTTTGGGATGCCGTAAAGTTGTGCCGTTGAATTTTGCTTAATGTCCGTTGTTGACTCAAATCTTCTCCCTTTGAGTGTTTTATTTTTTTTTTAGCTTTGGGAATAGCCAAAAGTTAAACGAAGCCGAGTCTGGGGAGTAGGAAGCCTGACGAACAAGTGCTGTGTTTTGCTTGACGAGGATTGTGTGGACGATGTGGGCTGAATAAACTGACTGAACTGACCCATGGCTCATTACAACTTTGGCAACAATCTCCTCAAAAGTCACACGACGGTCTTCAAAAACTATTCCTCGAACTTTTGATATCATTTCTTCGTTTCTGCCAGTCGATGGTCTGCCACAACGTACCTCACCGTCCACTGAAGTGCGGCAACCTTTGAAACGGTTGTACCACTCCTTTAATTGCGTTTTTCCCCATAGCATCATCTCCAAAGGCCTTCTGAATCTTCTCTATAGTATGGGTTTGCGTATAGCCAAGGTTCTGGCAGAATTTGAAAGAGTATCTTTGCTCAATGCGCTTGGTAATCTTAACTCAAAAGAAATATCGCACAGCGCATTCTTCACGTCTGTACTCAATGCGTCAATACGGGCGAATGGCGCATCCTACAGACACGAAACATTCTTCGCATGCTCAAGAAGGATGCGGCCACCAAATACCCATGCGGATTTTGCTCACGCACTATTATTTTATGCAAAAAAATCAAGGTCGGATAAATTTTGACTACATCTCATCTACATATATATATATAAACGTATATATATATATATATATATATATATATATATATATATATATATATATATATATATATATATATATAATGCTTTTATTCTTTTACTTGTTTCAGTCATTTGACTGCGGCCATGCTGGAACACCGCCATCAAGGGTTTTAGTCGAAGAAATCGATCCCAGGACTTATTCTTTGTAAGCCTAATACTTATTTTACCGATCTCTTTTTGCCGAATCGCTAAGTTACGGGAACATAAACTCACCAGCTTCGGTTGTCAAGCGATAGCTGGGGGGAGATGAACAGACTCCCCCATGTATATATATATATATATATATATATATATATATATATAATTATGATAAGAATATTAGGGATAAAAATCCAAATTTACAGGGATTCAATTTAATTTAATTTATCAAAATTAAAATTAAATAAAATTTCACAATATATAATATATAAATATATAATTTAGAGAAAAAACCATAAGTACTGAATTCATCCATGAAAATCCACAATCACATATAGAAAATTTAATAAGTAAATACACTAAAAAGACCTATAATAAAAATAAAAAAAGTACAAAGTAATAAATATTAAAATAATAAAAATTATTACACGTGTTTCATAACCACATTTCCAAATAGGAAATAAAATAAAAATCAAATCGATTCAAAATAAATCGATTGAAAATCAATTCTATTCAATAATATAGCTAATCTTCAGGTCAAAATACAATAATAATAATAAAATGAATGTATATATATATCGACTAATAATAAATATCAAATGAATTTATATAAAAATACTTATTTTACCAATAAATAAAAGAAAAATATTAAACAATATTACTGAAAAATAAATGCAATACTTATCTTATCGAAGCTTTAGTTTGAGAACACTCAAACATATTCTTCAGGCACAAACCACATATCATAACGAACTAAAGAAATTGAATAATAGACGAAACGCGAAAAAAACTGAGAAGACAGCATATAGAAAATGCAGGCAGTAAACAACGGAAAACGAAAAACAGTAACTAAAATGGAAAAATTAAAAAGTAAAAAGGTAAAAGAGCTATCCTCCTTAGACCTTAAATGGTAAGACTGGAAAGATATCAAGTTAGTCAGAAATAGGCGGAATTTTCAATTCTTCAAAATATATTTATACATATCCATGCAACTACTGAAAATTTCTGACCTGGAGTTCAATAGAGAGTAAGATCCTAGATCTGAACAGGATCTGCGCTCTTTCAGCCAAACAAAATCTACATGATCTCCCGATCATGAAGTTGAACTGTGAACTTTTATGCTTCTTTTCTCTTCTCTTTCTTCATCTCCTTATTCCTTTTCTCCTGTATATGTGACTTCATTTCATTAATCTATACCCTTATATATATATATACGTGTGTGTGTGTGTGTGTGTGTGTGTGTGTGTGTGTGTGTGTGTGTGTGTGTGTGTGTGTGTGTGTGTGTGTGTGTTTGTGTGTGTGTATGTGTGTGTAGAGTGTTAGGTGTGATGTACAGAAGTAAATATTGAAAAAAAAGTCGTCAGAATTTTGGAATAACTTCTTTCATTTATTTTATACATATATTAGCGCTTTCGTTCGTCTTTCGAACTTGTCAAATATAAATGTGAAAATACAGAGATCTAGCTTATTTATATAAAAACAGGTGTTTTGGGGGGTTTTGTTTATAACAGAACATTGTTTTGTTTTTTTGTTTTTTGGGGGTGAGGCTTTGGAGACAATGGAAGATTATAAGCAAATAGATAGATAGATAGATAGATAGATAGGCAGATAGAGAGACAGATAGATAGACTGATAGTCAGACAGATAGATAGACTGATAGTCAGACAGATAGAGAGATGGATGTGGTAAAAGAGAGAGAGAAGGGCCATTGTATTGAATTGGTCTTTTTAAGGAGTGTCAGAAAAGAAAAAAAATGGAACACAATCAGACTCACAGCCGAGAAACACCAATGATTCAGATGAACTCCTCACAGAAATATCTAATAATTTAAATTTACTTATTTCAAGACTGGATGCAATCTTCACAAATTCAGATAGAAATGTAAATGATACCCATATGGAAGATGCTCCAATACCAGAGACAAACAACAAGGAAGAAATAAGAACAAACTCACTTGAAGCCACATCTGTAGAAGTACATCAGCATAATACCATAAAACCATATCTCTGGAAGAAACTCCTGAACCAAAGGAAACATGCATACTGGAAGAGCATTCGATGCAACAATATAGGAAACACCTACCAGAACTGGCGAAGCAAAGACAGACCAATACTTCCCAGAAAATTCCTTATTAAAGAAATAAGGAATGAATCGCTAGAAGAGACAAATATACGTGCAAATTTAGCTCTATGTCGATTGGAAACAGAAATTGCTCTCCTACAATCACGAAAAGTGAGACACGAAGAAAAAGTGAAGAATATTGACACAATTATGTTTGCTGAAATTGCTGAACAAAACAACAACCAATATCATGAAAAACTGCAAAAACTATGGAAAGAAGACACAAAGCGGGAAGAAGAGAAATCCATAAAAATGTGGGAAAAACAAGAGTGGTTCACTAACTATGAAAAAAACTATGGAGATAAATCCATTATGAAAACGAAACCGCAACAACAAAGAAATACGAAGAAATCGAAAACAAATATAGACACTAACCCTAGAAGAATCGAAATGAGATACCGAACCTCTAATTACCCAAAAACATACGCGGAAATGACCTCCATCTCACCCGAAGTACAGACTAGAAAACCATATCCAACAATACATAACGCTGCAATTAACCAACAAATGAAATATAGAAGACAGCCATCACCCCATCCGTCCAAACACCATAGATGGATAAATGAAAAGGAAAACAGACACGAAAGACAAATAACATACAGACAACCGCCAACTCGTAATAACATGTACCCCAGATGGATGAATACATGGGAAGAAGAACAAATAAAATACAGACAACACAGATACTATAATAGGAACAATAATCATGACAATTCAAGAAACACAAGATTTACAACCAAAATTCCCATATATCCTGAATGGGGAAGAAAAAAGCGTGAAAGATGGGAGGAAAAAAACGAAACTTTTAACCAACGGAATTGGTATAAAAGACACGAACCATCCTCTTACCTACATGAAAATCAGAACACCCAGACAAGACAACGAAGACGTGGAAACACAATTCCTTTTTTAGGGAGGAAATACCAAAACCACGCACCGGACCCGATAATACACCAGAGTTAATTAACCACACACAACATATAGACCCGAAAATCATAAATTTATCAAATCGGAACCTCAACAACGATGAGACCAACCTCCTATTAAAAGGTCTAAAGTTTACCCCGACACCCACGCCCAACCTCACTGAACTGAAATCTGGTATTGAACACTTCAACCGTCACCTCCGACTTTTAGAATTCTTCAATGAGAAAGACTTAAATGATGAATCAATAGTCCGAAAGAAATCCCACTTCACTCCCTACAAGGGAAAGGACAAATATTTGGATGCGTATATAGACACAGTCTCAAAATTTCCCCTAAATACCCAGAGATGTAAGCAAAACCTTTGTGAAAACGAAAAGAAAGCCTTACGAACACTACAAAATAACAACACAATCATCCAAAAAGAAGCCGACAAGGGAGGGGCAATAGTTATCATGGACAAGGACTATTATAAAGACAAAATATTGGAAATGTTAACAAACGAAACCTACTACAAGGAAGAACCAAGGCACTCAGAAAAAACAATACCTGCACTCAGAAAAAACAAGACCTGCTGACCTCAAACTGAGGCCAATAGTTGCTGGACCTCAAGCTAAAACACAACAGTTAAGTCATTTTCTAGATATAGTCTTAAAATCTTTGTGCCCATTAATACCTAGCTATGTACGGGATGGCATAGATTTCATCCAACACATTCCCCCCACTGTTGCAGAAGGTACTATACTAGCAAGTTTTTATGTTACTAATCTCTATACGAATATACCTCACAGTTTAGGCCTAGAAGCAATCAAACACCAGGTTGAAAAACATAGAGAACGGATAAATAATCGCTTCAAAACTGACTTCATCACCAAGGCTAGTGCTAGAGGAAAATACTTTTAAATTCGACAACAAAACATATCGGCAGATAAAGGGCACGGCTATGGGTACGCGATTTGCGCCCTCATATGCAAACTTAGTTATGGGATGCTTAGAAGAAAAGCTCTATGAGGAAGTGGAAAAAACCTTTGACCAAGAATACAAACAACATATCATTAAGAAATGGAAACGCTTCCTGGATGATTGTTTCATTTTTGGGGAAAAATCGACTGAAGATCTAAATGTATTTAACAATATACTAAACGCACTTCACCCTTCCATCAAATTCACAACAGAATCCAGTTGCAATGAACTACCATTCCTGGATATCCACATAAAAATACAAAACTGCACAGTCACAACAGACATATTTTACAAAAAAACCGATACACACCAATATTTAAACTTCTATTCTTGTCACTCATCACACATCAAAAGAAACATCCCATACAGCATGGCCAGACGCATCTGTGCTATAGTAAGTGACCCTAAAACGCGTGAAACCAGGCTCAACGAACTGAAAGGCTTCCTTACTATACAAAAATACCCCTTAGGCCTAATTAATGAAGGAATTAAAAAGGCGATGGAACTGAATATCACCCAACTACGGACACCAAAGGAAAAAGTTAATCAAAACACGATTCCGTTCATTAACACATACAGTCCTGGAATAACTAACATATTCCACGTCATAAAATCTAACCTGCCTATACTCCTTCAAAGCCCTAAGATGAAAACTCTGATTGAAAAAAACACCTTACGGAATAGCAGACGCCAACCAAAACACCTTAAAAAACACCTGACAAGGGCAGAATTCAAATCAGAGACTAAACCAGAATTCATAGTAAAAGAATGTGGTGATAGGAGATGTGGAACGTGTAACAATACCAACAACTACAAATACATAGAAAGTGATTCCCACATAAAATTCAAGAACGGATCTATTTTTAAAATAAAGCAGATATGAACTGCAAAACGCAAAATCTCATATACTGCATCACCTGTCCAAACTGTAAAGAAAATTACATTGGCGAAACGAATAACTCACTTTGTCAACGTGCAAGAATTCACAGGCAACATATTCGACAAGAAGAACTAAGAATGATTCCATTAAGTAAACATCTGGAAATATGCGGAGACGGAAAGTTCAAAATCTTTCCCTTTTATAAATGTACACGGGACGATCCACAATACCGAAAGGCAATGGAACTACTCTTCATAAAAAAAATTTCCTTAAAGTTAAATGTTTGAAAGAGAAAAAAGAAAAACAAGGAATACGTTTTGTATGTATATATATGTATATATGTTTGATATGATATATATAGTTATTTTCACTAAATTGATTTTACTAATTCAATTTTTCAAATTTACAAAGATTATACTAATATACTCTCATGCAGAACTATACCTTACAAAAAATAAATAAATAAATATATGACAGGAATATATTCTAAAAGGGATCCAAAGTCTATAAAAAGAAAGGACAAAGAATATAAAATGAAAGAACTAAAAGCAAAAGAAAAAACAGGAAGACATTTTCTGTTTTCTTTATATTTTCTATTCATTATTCTCTATTTTTTCTTTCTTCTCCCTTTCTCCTTTTCTTCCTCCTTCTTCTACCATCCCTAAGATCTGTCTCAAAACAATACAGTAAGTAGTAAACAAGCTTTTAACCTTTTTTTTTGACACTCCTTAAAAAGACCAATTCAATACAATGGCCCTTCTCTCTCTCTTCTACCAGATCCATCTCTCTATCTGTCTGACTATCAGTCTATCTATCTATCTCTCTATCTGCCTACCTATCTATTTATTTGCTTATACATCTTCCATTGTCTCACCCCAAAAGCCTCACCCCCAAAAAACAAAAAAACAAAACAATGTTCTGTTATAAACAAAACCCCCCAAAACACCTGTTTTTATATAAATAAGCTAGATCCCTGTATTTTCACATTTATATTTGACAAGTTCGAAAGACGAACGAAAGCGCTAAAATATGTATAAAATAAATGAAAGAAGTTATTCCAAAATTCTGACGACTTTTTTTCAATATATATATATATATATATATATATATATATAGGTTCAAAAAAACACAAAAAAAACAATAACAAAAAAACAACAAAGTGAGGACGTGATACGGATAGTGTTATTAGACGCTCGGGAAAGGAAAGAGGGAGTGTATGACGTTTCGGGCGGAGCCCTTCGTCGGAAAGATGGAAAGTTCGGAGAATGGAAAAACGGAGGAAGAGGAAAATGGTACCGATGCCCACGAGGTTACATTGTGAAAGGACCGGAAGAGGAGGTGGTGGGGGAAAGGTTCTTTTTAAGACAGGAGAGTGAAAAAGGGAGATGAATATCTGTGCGTGCGCGAGAGTCTGCGAGTGTGTGTGTGATAACAGAACGTGTGTGTGCGTATGTATGTGTGTGTGTGTGTGTGTGTGTGTGTATGTGTGCATGGTTTGGTGGTTTATCTGTTAGTGTCTATGTGTGTTTGTGTGTGTGTGTGTGTGTGTGTGTGACGTAGTGGAAGGAATTAGTAGCAGGAATAGTTAGTGGATGCTTATGGACAATGGTAAGTGGAAGGTCAACAGGCGGTTTTTGAGTATGTGTGTGTTCGTGTGTGTGTTTGTGTGGGGTACGTGTACGTGTGTGTGCGTGCGTTTGCTATTGTATGTGCGTGTGTTGTTTATGCCCATGTGTGTGTGATCGTATGCGTGTCTGTGTGAGTGTGTAGTGTTGGTGAGAAGTGTGTGTGCGTGTGTGTGTGTGTGTGTGTGGATGTGCATGTGTGTGTGGGATTGTGAGTGTTAGGTACGGGTGTGTGTGTGTGTATGCGCGTGTATATATATATATCTTCTATCTTCGCTCCTTTGCGCCACATGGGCTCAACTCCCCTCCACTCTTCATCTAACCCCCTCCTCCTGTCTCTCTCCCCCACCCTCCCTCCTACCACCCATCTCTCCCCTCCCCCACCTCCTGCTCCGATTCCTACTTCTTTGTACGTCTCTTCACCTCTCTTCATACTTCTTTCCACTCCCACTTCTCTTCACCCCTACTCTTTCTCTCCTCTCTCTTACTCTCTCTCACTCTCTTCTCTCGTACTCCCCCCTCTCTCACTCTTACTCTCTACACTCTTACTCTCCTACTCTCTACACTCTTACTCTCTTACTCTCTCACCCTTACTCTCTTACTCTCTTACTCTCTCACCCTTACTCTCTCACTCTCTTCCCCTCTCTCTCACTCTCTTTCTCTTCCTCTCTTTCTCTTCCTCTCTTTCTCTTCCTCTCTTTCTCTTCCTCTCTTTCTCTTCCTCTCTTTCTCCCCCCCCATACCCACCTTCCCCTCTTTCTCTCCCCCATACCCACCTTCCCCCTCTCTTAATCCACCTTCCCTCTCTTATACCCACCCTCTCTCCTCTCTTCCTCTCCCCTCCCATACCCATCTTCCCCCTCTCTTACATCCACCTTCCCCTTCTCCCTCCTCGTCAACACCCTCTCATAAGCTCATCCCACCACACCCCAACACACTCCTACTCTACCTTCCCACTCCACCCCATCCAATTCCTTACACCCCCCCACCCACATACCCCACCCTACCCACAGACCCCTACCTCTACCCCACCCTCAGCCTAACCCACACTCCACCCATGCCTTCCCCACCTCCCAACACCCTCACATCACACCACACCAATACCCTCGCATCACACCACGCACACACTACAACTGACCAACTACTTTCTCCCTTTCTCCCTTCCCCATTTTCACACTACATACGTCAAGATCACCAGCATTCTACCTCCCACACACAGCCCCTCGTTCCCGATCACCGTTTGTTATCTCCCCCTTTCTTAGCTCTCCTGAAATAAGAATTTCTAACTTCCGGTCAGCCATTGTTATGATCGGCCATTATTATGATTGACCGTTGACTGAACACTATTCAATTTTTTTTCTCCGTGTTTTTCTCCTTGTCTCCGTATTCTTTCTGTTGAAGAGCGTAGCTCGAAACGTCAAGGACTTTCCGTATTCCCGAGCGTCATACTAATATATACTTTTGTTATTTACACCACCTGTCCTCGTCTGTTGTTATTATTTGTATATTCTCCCATATATATATATATATATATATATATATATATATATATATATATATATATCATTACAAATTTGGGATTTTACCAATAGGACCACAACTTCAATTTCTGGACAACCTTATTTACGGGAGTACACATAGAAAATTATATCCAAAATACTAATCTAATAATATAATCATTTTTAAGCCTACTATAACATACTATAAGAATAAAGTACATTAGAATTAATTATAAATTATTTAAGCATATTTTTTAAAAATATATATACCTTACCTGTTATTTGTCCGTGGGGACAGAAGATAATATTAATCAACGCTACACGTGTTTCAGCGCTGGTGGTTTGTTTTACCAGGCTATACCTAATACATAAATCCACCAGTGCATCCTCAGGCTATTTTCCTCTTTTTATTATTATTATTAACGGAACCAACTTAATCCTACAAATTCTAAGATATCTTCATTAAAAATAAGATTAAAAATAAATAAAACTTCGTAATATATTTTCACAAAATTTAAAAGATTTAAATAGTTAGAAAATTGTAAGGTTTGGAACGGATTAATTATATTTTAGTTAATTTCAATGGGGGAAAATGATTTGAAAAACGAGTAAACCATAAGATGACTCGTTCATGGAACGAATTAAACTCACACTGCGAGGTATTCTATTAGGTTGTCCAGAAAGTTCTGAGCGTTTTTAAGCTAAGTCTTTTAACGCTTCATTAAGCACACCTGAACCGTAACACAGTTGAAACTTTGTTGTTTCTTGAAGTGGTAATGGTGCATCTCTTCTTTGTTCCTGACTAAAAATAGATTTATCTTTCATTCCGGTTAACCTTTATTGACATTTGAAATGGATAACCCAAAATTTCATATTCGGGTTAAAAAAAGGAGAAAATGCTGCAAAGACTTGCAAAAATATTGCCCCTTGATCGCCAGAAGCTTTAAGCTTATATAAAAATACCATTATTATTATTATTTACAGGATTGTAAAAACGGCGCCGAATAAAAAATCATTCGCAGGGAAAGCATATATATATATATGACCATCCCCAAGTACAATATGACCATCCCCAAGTACAACAACATATATATATATATATATATATATACACATATTTACGCGTGTATATGTACATATTTATGATGCTGGGTATGTGTAACTTTTTATCTATATTTCGCTCAAACTTTTGGCGTTTCTGTATATATATCAATGGACATCGGCTTTACTAAAATTTTACAATGTATTTAAAAATCCACATAATTCCGGGTTCAGTCCCACTGCGTCGCAAATTGGGCAAGTGTCTTCCACTATAGCCTCGGGTCGACCAAAGCCTTGTGAGTGGATTTGGTCGGCGGAAACTAAAAGAAACCTGTCGTATATGTATATGCATATATTTATGTATTTCTGTTTGTCCCCCACCATCGCTTGGTAACCTATGTTGGCGTGTTTACGCCCCCGTAACTTAGTGGTTCGGTAAAAGAGACAGACAGAATAAGTACCAGGCTTACAAAGAATAAGTCTCTGAGTCGATTTCTTCGTCTAAGAGGCGGTGCTACAGCACGGCCGCAATCAAATGACTGAAACAAATAAAAAATAGAAGAATAATAGTAAAATCATATTTATTTTTCCATTGATTAATTAAAAAAAGATCTTCGTTATTTATTTCATTCTTGAAACACATTAATTTTTTCGATAATTTTATCTAAAAGCGAACTGTCGAGATGAATGTTAGTATTGATTATTGACAATAATTGAGGTATGGTAGACGTCATCAATATCAAGGTAATCCTTGTGAATGCTGATAAGGCCAAGTCATTTCGATTTATTACATTGTTGCAAGCAAAGAAAAAAGATACGATTAGAAACAGTTTTATAATGGATTTACCAATCTCGTATCTCAATGGAAAATGATGGTTAACAATTGTCTTGAACAAATTGGCATTTATGAATTCCTCTCCATATTTTGACTGAACTAAATTCGGGCGAATAGTTTTGGTTAAATTTCTAGATTGAATAAGTATAGAGTCATATTGTTTCTGAATAGCTTTTATAACTGCAGTACCATAGACAAAAAACATGACAGCAAACCATACGCCACCAATAGTACCAGGCTTAGTAAGAACTGCAATACCTACTGAAAACACATAGTTGCAAAGGGCTTGAAAACTTGTAAGAAATATATAGATTGAATAAAGTCCCCATAACAGATAAAACGGCAACGATAGAAAAGTTAGAATTACAGAAATAATCTTGAAAATATAGTTAGAATTCAAATACAGAGGGAAAATATAAACTCTGAAATAACTTGCTGGTAAAGTTAATATCAAATAGACAGTTGGGATTCCGTAATAAAGGAGGCACAGAAATAATTCACAGACAGAAAACACAACAAAAAGAATTGTAATGGCAACGAAAAACCAAAGCAATATGAATTGGCAGAAAATATTTTTCTTGTTGTAATAAAACCAATTTTGCTTTATACGATTAATCCAAGTATAAATTATTAAATGCCAGAAATTTGGGTTTAACGCAGTAGAAATATTAGCTTTCATTATTGCATAGAGTAAATCATAATCCCGTTGTGTAGAAACATTTAAATTGCCATACTTCTCTAATAATCTCTTATTTTGAATGAGAAATGTGCAAGTGGATCTTTGATGTAATGTATTATAAGCGATAGTCTCACTTAAACGACTGGGAAGAACGAGGAGGATAAAGTTGAAAGATACGTAACTGATTAAGCTCACAAATGGACCCCCGAAGAAGCCATCTGAATTCTCATAACTTCGCGAGATTCCTAATATTAGGGCGCGATAGCCCAATGGTATACCATCTTGGAATAGTATTTTTATTGTTTCATATAAAAAGAAGTAATGCATCAAAAGATCCATGAAAATTACTGAAAGAGAGAATAGAATACAAAAGAATCTTCTCAGCCTTGAGGCTAAGAGAGTGGAATGGTGAAAGCAAAACAACCAAGACAGAAAATGAGAGAATGTGTAAATATTATTGCTTTCATTGATCCACTCGGATTCGTGTGGCAATGTGTTTTTAGTTGTTAGTAAGAAGTCTTCTTGAGCAAACAGTCGCAGATTGAGTTGACGGGAATATGAAGGTAATTTAGCTTTTGATACAAAAATAATAATTAATGGTAATATAGCCCACAAAACGGCTCCGACGATGTTCTCAAAATTGACAAACATAGCATTTTCAATGATGTTTCCCGAACAAATAGATTTGGGATGATAAACATAACTTCCATTTTTATAGACCTCACAGCAATAGTTCTTCAGTATCTCTCGGTTTATACCAATTCTTCTGTAAGCTTCAAGTGCTCTAGGGTTGTTCTTCTTCATATCACTTGACAAATTTATATAAAAACACATGTATCCAGATTTTCCTGTATACAATTTGTCGATAAATAAGATTTTTTTCACTTCCTCGAAAATCAAATATATTAAATCATGTCTCTGAATATTTTGTTTTCTACAGTGTATATTTATATCAATTCTTGGATTAGCAATGTAGACGTCTAATAAATTAAAAGAGTGAATTGAAAAATCATAGAAAAACTTTTTATAAGCAATTAAACCATCTGGTTCATCCGGAATCCAAGTAAAATGTCTCGCATTTGCAAAATAATCCAATGGTATAGGGTTTAGTAGGCTATCAATTTTTTTATCAGATAAATGAACTTCAAAATTAAAAACCTTTTTTTCTAATTTTACTAAACGAAATAAAATCTCACTGACATTGGGAGAAATTTTAATTTCGCAATTATTTCCGAGTTCCTTCGCATTGATGTTTAGTGATGTCAGTATGATAATAAGAATGATTGAAATAATAAGAGAACTGGTTGCTGTTAGTGTCGTCTGTACGGCAGCCATATTTCGTTATCTGTAAATAGAAAAGATTGAACACGTCAAATAATGAAGAATGATTTATTTTCTTTATTTTGTAAGTTTTTGAAATGGAGAATATTTATTTAAAGCAGAATGTAAATTAATTAATATACATAAATATTTTGCTCGATATATCCCAGGAAATCTTGTTTTGCTGTTTCCATTTTTCTATTGATTTTTGTTGTTAAATAGGTTCTGGGAAATTTTTAATTGCAAGAAATTCCGGGAAATATTCATTATAAACTGAATGTAAATCTATTTTATTGTTTATTTACTAATAAAAAGAAATATTGTGGCCAGCGAGGCCGAGGAAATTTTGCATTTTGCTGTTGCGAACTATTTTTGTTGTAACATTTTCTAATTTAAAGTTTAGTGAATTCTTGGGAATTTTGTGATTGCAAGAAATTTGCGGATTTACACTCGCACATACAAGCACATGGACTAACACACACACGCGCACACATACATGCACCAACACGCACGCACACACATGCACACACGAAAACACACTCACGCACACACACAAACATACAAGCACACACACACTCGTACACACACACACGCACATACATACAAACACTAACATACACACACCCACAAGCACTCACACCCACACACACTCATACACATACATACAAACACTCACACATACACACACATGCACAAACACATAGATTGTCACTTGTAAACTTCATTATTTTAGAGTCAAGATTATTTGCCAACATGGCAGTCCTGGTTTCTTCATTATTTCAGTGAGGCATTGAAAACTGGTCTTCTTTTACGCAAGAAAAAGTAAGGAATATGCTCCAAAATTTGAATTTTGAATTTTGTTTTACCAAATTACGTTTCTCAACAGCTCAAAGTATTTTTTCAGCTTTAAAATTATTGCCTTTGTGTTCACGTGCTTTTCATTAAATCGAATATTATTCTTTCTTTCTTTCTTTCTTTCTTTCTTTATTCCTTTTTTTTTTTTTGCACATTACAAATGAAACTACACATTTGTCTTCGGCTACAGAATCTAATGAGACGTTCACGAGACTAAGCCTTTCGTGGATGCGAAACCATTGGTCACTCTATGACCGGACATAGATTTAACTACATATAAATACATTACTGCCCTACGCTTTAGAGTGTGTTTCTTTTTCGGATATATGATACATTGGCGATATATAATAATAATAATAATAATAATAATAATAATAATAATAATAATAATAATAATAATAATAATAATAATGATATGGAATAACAATCGAAAAAAGATGGTATAGGCCAGAGATGGGAAACCTGCGGCCTTCTGCAGCTCTTGATGTAAATGTTAATATATATTTTTTAAGACCTTGATTTTTTTTTGTCTATAGTTTTTATGCATAAATTTACAACACACACGCACACACACACACACACACACATAGATGAGAGGGAAAATAATTGTGTTCAGTGATGTCACTCCCAGAAATTGGAACCATTTTTCTAATGAATATAAACTTAAAGCGACATGGCTATAAAGACAACATTTCCTTGTCAGTCACACCATCCTAGTGGAGTGAGTGATCTCACGCGTGATACAAGTAAAGTTCCTGTTTCGTATTCCTCCTCGCTGTGGTCTGTGCTAAGTACTACTCAATGTCTTCACGCGTGATACAAGTAGAGTTTCTGTCTCGTATTCCTCCTCGCTGTGGTCTGTGCTAAGTACTACTCAGTTAACTGTAGTCGTGACTAAGTTCATAGTGACTTGGGAGGTTGTAAGTCTGAGTTAGTTACAGCCTCATTTGAAAGCGTACATTCATCAGTGCATGTGTTGTTTTGCAGACTTCGTTTTTTATCACTGAGACTTAATTAGTAACAATGATCGAATTCATCGCTACTCTGTTAGGCCTACTGCACACTGTTCCAGATAAAACGGTTTTAGATAAGACACAATCAATCAGCGTCCGAAACCATGTTCTTGGAATCTTGGTCATGACTTTACCATTGTCATTGATTTGATTGAAAACCATCAATATTTTACATTATTTCTATATTAATTGGGTAATGATAAATAATAGTACTAATTACAGAAAAGAATATTACGAATCTAGATGACAATTATTTTCAAATGGTAGTGGCAATTGCCGAATTCAAGACCAAGAATATGGTTTTGGATGCAGGTTTATCGTATCTTGTCTGAGATCGTTTTTTCTGGGTCAGTGTGCAGCCGGCCTTACTAATTCATTTACTTAAAAAAAAGTTCCTACTTAAGTAAAATATTTGAAAATGTCATATTTACAATTTCTATTCACCTGTCTTTTTTTATGACATTGCTATTAAGTTATTTAGTGGCCTAAGCCTAAGGATGAAATGACAAAAATAATATTTGTTCAATGCAGCCTCTATGAAGGGCGGTGAATTGTAAGGTGGCCTTCATGAACAAAAAGGCTCCCCACCCCTTGTATAGGAACACACCAGAAAAGGTCACAGAAAATGAAAAAGCATGCCAATACACACCGATAGAGAAATTAAGGCCAGATATAGTTGTCAGAGATCATGAAGAAAAAATGCTTTCTATTTGATGTATCAATACCAACAAACGGCAACGTTTCTCTAAAAGAAATGGAGAAACTTTCAAAATACAAAGACCTGGAAATAGAGGTAACTCGAATGTGGAATCTAAAAACAGAAACAATTCCTATCATAGTAGGTGCCTTAGGTATAATAAATAAATATTCAGACAAATACATAACAAAAACACCAGGACTTACAAATATATATAACATACAGAAAATTGCACTACTGGGCACGGCACACATCCTACGCAAAACACTTTCAATACAGTAAACATAAGAGCATTACAGCAAACCACAGCACATACCCAAGGCACACAGAGCTGCGCTCGGTAGTGAAGTGAAAGCACGATATAAAAATAAGACTTCTGAATAATAATAATAATAATAATAATAATAATAATAATAATAATAATAATAATAATAATTACTGAAATATGTAATGTTGACAGAAAAATACGAAAACTGTTGACAATGCATAGAATGCACCACCTTAAGGCAGATATAGAACGTCTTTATCTGCCAAGAAAAGAGGGAGGCAGAGGACGTCTACAGCTGGCATTAACAATGAAGGTAGCCACAATTGGCCTAGACACCTATCTGAAAAACTCTGAGGACTGGATGCTAAAACTTGTCTCAAAACATAAAAGCAAGAAAGCATCTTACTCAGTAACAAAACAGGCAAAGGAATATCTAATTAAATTCCAATTGCAACAAATTCAAGAATTAGACGAACTAGAAACGCCTGCAGAAAAAGCTAAGCGCTTGAAAACCCGTGCTAAAATTGCTGCCTTAGATATTATGACTGAAAAATGGCATGGAAAACCTCTCAACGGCAAATACCCACGGAGAGCTAATAATGCAGATATTGACAAAGCCCTTACCCATCAATGGCTAATGGCCTCTGGCTTGAAATCAGAAACAGAGGGGTTTATCATAGCTGCCCAAGATCAATGCCTACCTACAAAGAACTACCAGGCCAACATATTAAAGAACGGCAGCTCCCCATTATGTCGTATATGCCAACAACAAAATGAGACCATCGATCATGTTGTCTCCATGTGCAGTCTGCTTGCGCTTACAGAGTATCTCAACAGGCATGATAGAGCTGCACAATATATTCACTGGGTAATATGCAAAAACCTGGACTTGCCCCATGATAAAAACTGGTGGGAACACAAACCACCCCCAGTACTTGAAAATGATCACATCGCACTCCTCTGGAACTTCACCATTCAAACTGACAGAAAGATAGACGCAAATAGGCCAGACAGCATACTGAAAGACTTTAGAAAAAATCATGCCTCCTCATTCATATGACTGTCCCAATCGATATAAACGTATCTGTCAAGACCTACCAAAAACTGAGCAAATATAAAGATCTTGAAATAGAAATTAGCAAAATGTGGAATCTGAAGACGAAAACAATACCTATTGTCATAGGTGCCCTGGGAATGACAGCGAAACGGGCTGATTACTATCTAGCTCAGATACCAGAAAACCCCAAAATGGCAGAAGTTCAAAAGATAGTGCTCATGGGAACTGCCCATATCCTACTTAAAATACTGTCTATGTGATCTCAAATTTTAAAACAAACACATAATTTTCTTATGGTTTCTTAAACATTCACTAGAACAAAACTGTACAAATCCAAATATATGGTACCCTAGGCATAACACCTACATGAACTTCTAACTTGTTGTCTCTTGAGGTCTCTGGGTGAGACTTGGATCCAACTTGTACAAATGCAAAACAAAAGTCAAACATAAAATAATAATAATAATAATAATAATAATAATAATTTGACAACACTACCGACAGTGACAAATGCAGAATGTGTGGTGAGAGGGGTGAAACGGTATGACAATGTGGCAAGAATGATCCATTGGGTGCTCTGTGGAAATCACAGCCTAGAAAAAGCAAAGACGTGGTATGAAAAAACTCCCGAAGAAGTCACCGAGAATGAGAATTGCAAAATCCTGTGGAATGCAATTATTCAGTGCGATCACCTGACCAGACGTCGGAAACCTGACATTGTCGTGGAGAAAAAGAAGAACATGTATGATAATCGACACAGCATGCCCCGGTGACAACAGGATCAATGTGAAAGAAGAAGAAAAAATAAACAACTATGACGAACTGAAGTGGGAAATACGAAGGTTGTGGTCAAAGAAGAGAGTAAACGTGATACGAATAGTAATTGGTGCACTTGGAAGTATCAGCACTCAACTACCAACATGGCTGAAAAAGATCAGTACAAATGTGAAGGTAGAACACCTACAAAAGTCAGCATTGCTTGGGACTACAAGAGTTCTTTGCAGGGTTCTTGAAGCATGACCAGTAAACAAGTGTCACCTCAGTCTGCGGGCTGTGGACAGCTGACTAAAATAAGCTGCGAGTTCTCGAATACTCCGGATGGTGTTCGAAAAATAAGGGGTGTTACCTTAGTTCACTGGTAGTGAACAGCTGACACCGTAGCTTATCTGCAGCATTAGACGCTGTGCAAAGACAATAAATAATAATAGCAATAATAACAAAGATTCAGATGGAATCGGGTACTTGAAGAAATATGCACCAGGTAGGGTTGAATAAATCTGCGCTCATTCTCGAATTAAAAAAATTTACTAAGAAACAGCTGTAATGAGCTGATAATAATCCATCGTCTGTTATTATATATATATATATATACAAGCCTTTCCATGATAGAAAACTCAACAAAAAGTACTCCATTTGGTCAGTGATAAATACTATTTATTTCAAGGCGGATACAATACATGTATTTAAAGGTGGGATACAATACATGTATTTAAAGGTGGGATACAATACATGTATTTTTTAAGGGTGATACAATACATGTATTTAAAGGTGGGATACAATACATGTATTTAAAGGCTGATACAATACATGTATTTAAAGGCGGATACAATACATGTATTTAAAGGTTGATACAATACATGTGTTTAAAGGTGGGATACAATACATGTATTTAAAGGCTGATACAATACATGTATTTAAAGGTGGGATACAATACATGTATTTAAAGGTTGATACAATACATGTGTTTAAAGGTGGGATACAATACATGTATTTAAAGGCTGATACAATACATGTATTTAAAGGTGGGATACAATACATGTATTTAAAGGCTGATACAATACATGTATTTAAAGGTGGGATACAATACATGTATTTAAAGGTTGATACAATACATGTGTTTAAAGGCGGATACAATACATGTATTTAAAGGCGGATACACTACATGTATTTAAATACTACCAATAAATATAAGTTATTTAAAGGGTACAATACATGCATTTAAGCACTAATATATTGATATTGATGCGACGACCGAAAATACAGTTAGCATTATATCCCTATCTCCCGGGCTGGGTTTTGAACCCGTACTCTGGTCAGTTGGGGAGAATGGTATTTCCTTTGTCCTGTCGGCAGCCACAGCTATTTTTAGCGTGGCTGCCCCTTTCCGGTCAGCGAAAGTTCAAAAACGGCAGGATAGGAATGTACCGACCGACCCATCTTGGCAGGGGGTAAAGTAGCACAATGAGCTATGGTATTTGGGATGAATAGGAGAACGAGAATTGGCGGCAAAAGCAGTTAGCAGAGAATTTGGCCAGTGGAGTTCTGGGAGCCAGCAGGGGCAGTCGAGCGGTAGCAGCCAGCCGAGGCAGTTGGGTTGTAGCAGCCAGCCGGAGCGGTTGGGAGACAGCAGTTTGCCCGTTGTGATGGTGCCAGTCGAGTGAGATGAAGAAAGAAGAATTATAAGTCTGACAGACAGAAAGCCTTGGTCAGCAGAAACGCATAGAGTCCCAGAGAGAGAGGGGGGACAGAGAGATGAAGCAGTTGTACAGAGAAATGAAGATGAAGGATTATAAGTCTGACAGATAAAGCTATGGTCAGCAGAAATGTATAGAGAGGGACAGAGAGAGACGGAATTGTAGTGGCAGACTACCTTGGTCAGTGGAAGTAGCAGACCTGAAGGAAACAAACTTCGTTGGGGTAAATGCTTTTATATTATTTTAGAGAAAAAGAACTCTGAGTTGTTAACTGTGTTGTTAAATACTTCTAAAAGAAAGGAAAAGAAAAGAAATACAAGAGAAAGAAGCAGAAGAACTTTGTTGTCAAATGAAACTTGAGACACGAACTTTGCGATGTAAAAATGATTGAAAAGCTTATAATTGTTTGGAAACTTGGTCAACGTTATTGAACTGTCATGCCATGTATTGGAATTTTTATTATGTAATGCTCTATTCTAATGTTTTAAATGTATCCTGTGATGTTATGTACGACTAAAAGAAAAGGTTACCCAACGCATGGTCTTCGTGTTGTTTCTTCCTCCCCGTCCTATTTGCCTGTGTTGTTCTTCGTTACGTGCTCCAGCCGGGGCTTTATTATCGGTCAGGATTGTACCGACAGACGAATTTTGCTAGCTCACTGAGCGTATGAACGTTCGCGCGTGCGCGAGTCCCCTCTTCGGTGTTAAGAGGGTGCTTCGCGTGCGGGCGTTCGTAACAAAATTGGTGTCAGAAGTGGGAGCTATTGATTTGCTGCAGTGAGTTGGTTGTTCGTCATGGCTTCGGAAGGTGCGCGTGCGAAGGGTCAGGCTAGGAGGGAGGAAGTATCCCTGGCCTTGGTTGTGAAGTTGCTGGAAGAGCTGAAGGAGGACTTCGCTGAATACAGGAGGTAACAACAGATGCGGGAGGAGTTCCGCGGACTGAGTAGTGATGTCGTATGTTGTGAGCAGCAGATCGAAAGGCCCAATGAGAGGACGCAGCACGTTGAGAAGTTTTGTGCTGCCGAGCCTGAGGTCGCTAAACCTGAAGTGGGTGCTGTTGCTGCGTCATCACGTGATGCTCCGACGTCTGGGTGCGGATCTCCTGAAGTTGAATGTAGCGGTGTGGTCCTGGCTACGAAGAAGCCACAAGAAGCGTTGGCTAGGGCTCTGGGGTGCGAGTCCTGTATGAAACCGAGCATCGGAAATTTACGAGTGAGTGGAAGCTCTGGATTCAAGGCACGGAGGGTAAAAGTCCGTGAAGTTGAAGGACTTAGTAGGCGGAATGAGGAGACGACTGGTGTGTGTTGTTGGCACTGTGGGAAAAGCGGACACAGGCGGCGAGACTGCTACAGTTGGCGGCGAGAGAGGTTTCGAACTGCAGACTTCAAGTTGAACCCGAAGAAGTGTAGTCTGTTTCAGAAGGAAGTAAAGTACTTGGGACACCTGAGTCGTGGCTGCCCAACAGGAAACGGAGTCGAGAAACGAAGAGGAGCTGGTGTTGAGGGGCAACCACCAGCCAGACGTTCCAAAGAAGCCCCACACTCGAGACGGCGTGCAGGGTCTGTGATTGACAGCCTAAGAGTGAACGGAAAAGTCAACGGCCGGACGTGTTCTCTGGTGATCGATTCGGCCTCGGGACAGACTCTTGTGAGGTCCGATGTGTTGCAGGACCTAGAGCTGTCGGAGACATCGCAGCAGTTGTGTGGTGTGACCGGACATTGCATTGAGCTGAGAGGGCCAGTTAATGTCCGGATTGATGTTGCCGGATTGGAAGTTGTGCTTCCTGTTTACGTAGTTGAAATGGAGGATTCGTGCATTTTGGGACTGGATTACCTAACGTCCATGGATTGTCAGCTGGACTTGCGGTTGAAGAAGCTTTCGGTCCCTGTTGAGGTGGTAAAGCGAACCACGCCCGGTAGCGAGGTAAGAGCGCTACGGACGACAGTGGTACCACCGCGGTCGGAAAAGCTGCTCCAGTGTCGTGTGAGCAATCCGACTGATGGCTGTCTGGGGCTGATGGAGCCCGACAGACGAGGCAGGTCGAAAGCAAGAGTGAGGGTCGGACGAACCCTGGAAGCAGGAGCTGACAGAGTGCTGGATGTAGCAGCCAATTCTTCTACAGTGGCACAGAGGATTTGTAAAGGGCAAATCTTGGGACTGTGCCAAGCAGTGGACCAGCGGCAAGGTCAGTTGCATTGTGCAGGAGAAGAAGTGCACAGCAAAAAGTGAAAACGAGCCACGGTGACTGGATGTAAGTCAACCGGAGAAGTGAAAAAGAGTCGAAGACCACCGGGGGAGGAACTGTCCAGAGAAACCTCCAGCTATGTGAAGTATCTGCAGGAAAGTCTGACTGAGGTACACCAGCAAGTTGGAGAAGCCCTGAAGTTTTCAGGTGAAGTAATGAAGCGTCGGCACGACACGCGGGCTAGTGAAGTCAACTTTAAAGAGGGTGATGAAGTGTGGTTTCATAACCCCAGGCGGAAAAGAGGACAGTCACCGAAGTTGCAGAGTCCATGGGAAGGGCCTTATACAGTAATGGATCGCCTGTCCGATGTGACATACCGGATTCGAAGAGGCAGAACTTCTCCGAAAATTGTATACGGAAACCGTCGGTGGAAGTACCATGGTTCTGGACAGTTCAGCTGGAGCACACCTGCAGGGGTTGGATCTACTTGCTAAGAAAGTCTGAGAGAGAAAAGAATCAATTTAGGAGTAGAGATGTTTGTTTTGTCGGGACGACAAAGAGCTAGGGAAGGGATAGTGATGCGACGACCGAAAATACAGTTGGCATTATATCCCTATCTCCCGGGCTGGGTTTTGAACCCGTACTCTGGTCAGTTGGGGAGAATGGTATTTCCTTTGTCCTGTCGGCAGCCACAGCTATTTTTAGCGTGGCTGCCCCTTTCCGGTCAGCGAAAGTTCAAAAACGGCAGGATAGGAATGTACTGATCGACCCATCTTGGCAGGGGGTAAAGTAGCACAATGAGCTATGGTATTTGGGATGAATAGGAGAACGAGAATTGGCGGCAAAAGCAGTTAGCAGAGAATTTGGCCAGTGGAGTTCTGGGAGCCAGCAGGGGCAGTCGAGCGGTAGCAGCCAGCCGAGGCAGTTGGGTTGTAGCAGCCAGCCGGAGCGGTTGGGAGACAGCAGTTTGCCCGTTGAGATGGGGCCAGTCGAGTGAGATGAAGAAAGAAGAATTATAAGTCTGACAGACAGAAAGCCTTGGTCAGCAGAAACGCATAGAGTCCCAGAGAGAGAGGGGGGACAGAGAGATGAAGCAGTTGTACAGAGAAATGAAGATGAAGGATTATAAGTCTGACAGATAAAGCTATGGTCAGCAGAAATGTATAGAGAGGGACAGAGAGAGACGGAATTGTAGTGGCAGACTACCTTGGTCAGTGGAAGTAGCAGACCTGAAGGAAACAAACTTCGTTGGGGTAAATGCTTTTATATTATTTTAGAGAAAAAGAACTCTGAGTTGTTAACTGTGTTGTTAAATGCTTCTAAAAGAAAGGAAAAGAAAAGAAATACAAGAGAAAGAAGCAAAAGAACTTTGTTGTCAAATGAAACTTGAGACACGAACTTTGCGATGTAAAAATGATTGAAAAGCTTATAATTGTTTGGAAACTTGGTCAACGTTATTGAACTGTCATGCCATGTATTGGAATTGTTATTATGTAATGCTCTATTCTAATGTTTTAAATGTATTCTGTGATGTTATGTACGACTAAAAGAAAAGGTTACCCAACGCATGGTCTTCGTGTTGTTTCTTCCTCCCCGTCCTATTTGCCTGTGTTGTTCTTCGTTACGTGCTCCAGCCGGGGCTTTATTATCGGTCAGGATTGTACCGACAGACGAATTTTGCTAGCTCACTGAGTGTATGAACGTTCGCGCGTGCGCGAGTCCCCTCTTCGGTGTTAAGAGGGTGCTTCGCGTGCGGGCGTTCGTAACAATATATATATGAGAGGTATTGGTGTCTAGGTGACCCAAAGAGTGGTAGGTAGCGCTAAGTAAGTGCTATGGACAGACCGTAATTAAACTCTAGGTTAGATAATGATACCAGTGAGGAGACTAAAGTGGGTCGCACGCGTGTGTGTGTGTGCGTGTACGTATGCGTACAGCATGTGAGTGTTGGCATGTATGTATGTATGAGCACGTTGTAAACATCCATTTTTTCTTGCTGCGGGTGATGAGATATGGCTAGCGACATATTGAAACATTGCATGTTATTTTAGTGTATGTGCATATACACAGATAAAAAATTATAAGGGAGAGAATTAGAGAAAGAAGGAGAAAGTAAGAGAGGTGAGGAGAGGGTCTTGAAAAATTGACAGTTGAAACGTATCTTAATTCAAACTTACAGTTTAGCTGATTGATATGTCGTCTCACCGATCACGTTGACTCTGAGTAGACATTCAAAAATCATTGAAGCAATAATGAGATCACTATGATTAAATTTATAATTAGACTGATGAAATTAAACTGAATTAATATCAATTATTATGTTTCTCTATCCACGGTAAAACTAGGACAAACTTTCACGTAATATATACTGAAGCCTCACTCCTTTCTATGTTGTAAACAGGAATAAAAATGTTTAAAAACTTATCTAGACAAATATGCGTTTTCCGCTGTTTTGTTTACTAGCTGTCACTGCAAACGAAATTCACTACAGTTAATTATTTGAAGTGCTGATCTAAGTTCCGTCTTCTTTCACAATATAACAAAATAAAAAAAAAAGGAAAATGCTAGATGACTACTTCAGATAACTTAAATGAAATACAAGAGTAGTATTTCAGATAACGTGATCCAACACGAGTTTCATTTGTGATACAGAAATATTTATAATACAAAAAGATACATATAAGATAATTAAATTATTTTTTAATTGCCCACAGAGAGCTAAAAATAGCGGGGACAAACAAAGGGATTAAGTCGATTACATCTAGCCCTAGTGCGTAACTGGTACTTATTTAATCGACCCCGAAAGGATGAAAAGCAAAGTCGACCTCGGCGGCATTTGAACTCAGAACGTAACGGCAGACGAAATACCAATTTCTTTATTGCCCACAGGGGGCCAAACATAGAATGGTACAAAACAACTGATTGGGATCAGTAATGCGAATGGTTTACATAAAATATGACTTTAAAAATTTTATAAAATATAAAAAATCGAATGATATTAACAGTACGTTAGACAACACAAATGAAGCGATGATCAGGCCACGCTCCGACCCCACAAGCCCCGATCTATTGCTGGCACCTTTTTTTTTTTTCCTTTTTTTCCCTGACTATTCACACGGTTCCTTGCACGCACAACACTCGTGCAACATGCTTCCATCTCTTTTGGAACATACACTCCGACAAACATCTCTCCAGCCACACTTTCCTTTTCAAATGAAAAGTAAAAAAATGAACGTAAATTGTGGCCAGAGATAAAGTTGCCTGTCTTAACTCCTTTTATCCTCGTCTTCCATACTACCTCTTTCGCTATTGCTACAACCGTGAGAAAACAATTCTTACCTTCGTTTGTTAAAACTCCCGGTGGATCAATTTTTATAATTGACTCAGTCGACAGCTGTACTCTTCCTTCGCCGGACAACAGGTGTTCAGCATAAGCCCACATTTCAGATATCTCCGGACACTGAACAATAGCATGAGGGACGGTTTCCCTGTCTCCCCCGCATCTTGGACAGGTCGGCGACTGACGCTTACCGTGTCTTGCAAGCTTATCCCAAACGGGCAAGGCACCTCTGTAGCATTGCCAGGTTAAGGACTTTTGGAAGTTGTCCAACGTTCTCAACCCGAATGTACGGTGAAACAGGTTGTCCAGTTGAATAAACCCGAGACCTAGAGTCGCCCCCAGGCCATCGTCGCATTCAGACTCTACCAACCCACTATATAAAATCCGTGTGGAACCCCCACCGCTGGCGTTGCCCGAGCGCCGGAAAAGCAAGAGGGCCTTACGACACTCTTTATGCCATTCACTCGACCTCGGTCTACGAGAACACCAGGCTTCCTGCTCGCAAAAACTTTTGAACTCGGGGAACATTTGACTGGCCAGCGGAGACCACACCCGTTCACTATCCAGGAGAATCCAGAGGTGCCTCAATCTCAAAGCATGCCTGCGCATCATTAACCAAGGCATCCCTAAACCTCCCTTTAAAGGCTTTTGACAGCAGACAGAGCGTTTCACAAGTGGCGACCTGCACTTCCACAAAAAACGAAAGAGCTGTCTCTCCAACCTGATCAACCACGAATCCGGACAAGGCACAACGGTTAGGCGGTAGGTAATGACCAATGCGATAAACACATTGGCCACCTCCGCCCTCCCTTTCAGGGATAGCCACCGCCAAGACCAGGTCTTGACTACTGCAGCCACCCTGCTCAATACCTCCGTCCAGTTCTTCTCTATCTGGAGGCCTGGACCAAACCAAACTCCCAGCAACTTAACCGGTCCCTCCGTCCAGCGCCCAACAGCGCTGTCTGAAGGCATCGACTTGCCAACCCAGGTGCCGAGTTGTAAGCCGACCGACTTTTCCCGGTTAATCTTTGCTCCTGCCACCACCTCGTAAGCCTCAATAGTCTTACCCACTTCACGTAGGCGTGCTACTGAGGTTACGCTGATAGTGATATCATCCGCGTAAGCCGTCACAAACTCCTCTAGACCTGGTTCTCTCGGAATGCCACTCAACCTCCGCAGTAGTGGCTCGAGAGCTATCACATACAAAAGCGGTGAGAGCGGACATCCTTGACGAACCGAGCGTCTGATACAGAACGGCTTCGAAAGGAAACCGTTCACCCGAACTATCGAGTCAATGTTGTGGTACAAAGCAATAAACCACCTGAGGAAGCCAAGGCCCAAGCCGAACCGCGCAAGCACAGTCGCCAGGTATCGATGGTCAACCCTATCAAAAGCTTTAGACTGGTCCAAATGTACCAGTGCCCCACCTTTGCCAGATTTATTACCAACCCTCTCTATGGTATAGCGGATAAGATGGAGGGTATCCTGAATGGTTCTGCCTGGGATGGCACATGTCTGTGCCTCCCCGACTATACCATCCGCGACACGCGCCAACCTTTTCGCTAAAACCATGGCCAAAATCTTCACTTCTGCGTTTAACAGAGTGATGGGCCTGAAATTCTCTATAACGTCCCCCTTGTCCGGGTCCTTTCTGACCAACGTCACTACTCCCCGGCGCACAGATCTGGGGATAAACCCATTCTGTTGCCAGTTCGCGTAAACGTCAGCCAGTAGATGCCCGAACAAGTCTGGCATACATTTATACAGCTCATACGGAAGACCATCAAGTCCCGGCGACCTACCCGCTTTACAGTCGGCCAAAGCCTCCTTCACCTCCCCAGGCGTGATTGGCCCTTCGCAAGACTCCGCATCCGACCCCGAGAGACACGGCAGACCGGCAAGAAAGTCCTCGCGGGCTCTCTCACCATCAGGACCGCCGTCACCCCCGAACAGCTGGGCGAAGTACTTCCGAAAGGCCTCACACATTTTCTCGGGTTCGTTTATCAAGACGCCATTATGGTTCGTCAAAGACCGTATCGTGGAACTATTTCCTTGCCGAGCTTCCACCACTCGGGCCCATCCAGCGGCCTTGATTCCTTCACTTCCCATCGCACATAACTTAGCTCTGGCAATACTTCCCATGTGTTGGGCTTCAAGATGCTGGTTTAACTCCAGTCTTTTCACCTTCACTTGGTCCGCATTGCCAGTCCTCCAGGCTTCTTCTAGTTCCTTAACTATACCATCTCCTATTCTACGTCCCTTCTTAGCTAAACTTATGCTAAACCTAATAGACTAATATTTGATGGCTCTTTTTAGGGCGTACCACCATTTGTTATTAATGATGGTACCTGTCAATGCTCTCTGAATTAACATCTTGATCCGCTTTCTGTATTCCTCAATCGCCAAAAGGGACGTATTGAGTTTTCAGTAGCCAGATCCCTGACTATGTAACTTGTCTATTGTCAGTTTACAGGTAACCATCTTGTGGTCACTGTAGCTGACTGGAAAAAACTGTGGACACTTAGCTATAGACTTATCTGTTTCTCTAATTAAAATCCTATCTAGATATGTTCTGGTAGACCCGTCACTATTTGACCACGTCCACTGTGGAGTGTTCGGGTGTTCCAACCTATATGGGTCTGCTAGCTGAAAGTGACTTAGCAGATCCCGTAAGCCTGGGTTACATTTTCTGTTCGTGTTCGAACCAACACAATCTGTGTGTGCCTCACATATTGTGTTAAAGTCTCCTAACAATACTAGCGACTGCGACGTGGCCAGGAACTTTCCCAGATCACGAAAATATTCACTTTGCGGGCCCATAATATTGGGTGCATAAATAGCAACTAGCCTGATTATCTTGCCACAACTGAACGTCAGGTCAAGAACGACCAGCCTGCTTTCTGGATCAGAAAAAACCAACTTTTTCTCGGTTACCCGGTTTCTTTTTAGTAGGACCAACACCCCACCCCCACCTCCCGCCCGACTCGGAGAAACGTATTTCTCGTAGCCGTTCAGGAGGGGGGACAGATCTCTTGGCCTCTTTACTCGGGTTTCCGTTGCAACAATCACATCCAATTTTCTTGACCTGATGTCATTTAGGAAGCGTCCTTGCTTCCAGCCAGACAACAGGCCACGAACATTTAAACAACCAATGTGAACAGACATGTCTTACCTGTTAATCAGGGCTTGTCCGGTGGAGAGGGACTCTCCACCTTTTCTTGACATAGGGTCGGAGGTGGCAAGTCTTGAAAAATGGACTGGTTAAATTCCAGTCTCATTGCCGATACAGACGTTTTGTATGTATTTAATAAAATCTTATGAGTCTTTGAATCTATTTCGTATAGTTCATAATTTTGAAATTTTTCAGACAGTTCTGCTATTCTGGTGGCTGATTTTTTTGCTTTTATTTCTCTCATTAAATCAACATTTTTGCTGTGAAGTGCTACTATCCCTCTGTCCTCCACTTCTTTCCTTGTTATTTGTGGTCGGTTTCTTTTTGCTGCTTTTGTTGGTCGTTGTTCTACTTGTTTTACTTGGTTAGAATTTTCTATTTTTCTTTTACTGGTAATTTTCTTTCCTTCGGTTTCTTTATCTTTCTCTTCCTCCTCACCTTCAGATTCCTCCTCGCCTTCCTTACAGTATTTTTTTATATGGCCTATCTGACCGCACTGAAAACATCGGGGTTTACGCCCCTCGACAAAAATGTTGAGGAACAACTCCTCCCCAACTTCTATTTTTTCTGGAAGCCTGTTCTCCTTGAATTAATAAGTGAACCGTGTGGCCGATCCAATATGTTTTTTCGGTGACGATAGCCTGAAGTATATTCACTTCATCTACCTTCTTTGCCAGGACCGCCGCCATCAACCACATAGGGTCGACTTTAGGAGGGACCTTTGTTATTCGTATGTTGGCAGTCCTCATACCCATGTATATAGGTATTAGAATTAAATCTTCTGTTTCCAATGAATTTATCGAGTGCATCTGTGCCGTTTCAATATTTTTTAGTTGTACCTCGATGGTACCAAATTTTTTACCTCTGGTCAGATATTAAAGCAGAATCGTTAGCACGACGGACAAAAATCGTCAGCGGTATTTCTTTCATTTTTCTTTTTTTTATATATTTCTTTTACTTGTTTCAGTTATTTGACCGCGGCCATGCTGGAGCACCGCCTTTAGTCGAACAAATCGACCTCAGGACTTATTCATTGTAAACCAAGTGCTCATTCCATCAGTATCTTTATGCCGAACTGCTAGGGTACTGGGACATAAAACACACCAACATTGGTTGTCAAGCGATGGGGAGAGAACAATCACAGAAACATAAATATGTATGTGTATATATATATATATATATATATATATATATATATTAATAATTTAGAGAAGAACCACCAAGATGGAATTCAAACAATGAAGGAGATCAGACACCATCAAGAAAAGCGTACTCTTCAAAATACGCTTCAAAATACGAAGAGTACGCTTTTCTTGGTGTCTGATCTCCTTCATTGTTTGAATTCCATCTTGGTGGTTCTTCTCTAAATTATTAATATATTTTTCATTATATAATTCAATTTGATATTATTAAATTGAATATCCTTGTAAGTTCGGGTTTTGACATTCCCTAACATTATAATGTTTATATATATATACGACGGGCTTCTTTCAGTTTCCGTCTAGCAAAACCACCCAGAAGGGTTTGGTCGGCCCGAGGCTATAGTAGAAGACACTTGCCCAAAATGCCACGCAGTGGGCCTGAACACAGAACCGTGTGGTTGGTAAGCAAGCTTCTTACCACACAACCACTCACGTTCTGAGTTCAAATGAAGTTGAGGGTGACTTTGCATTTCATCCTTTCGGGGTCAGTGAAATAAAGTACCACTCACTTATAATCAAGGCGTAATCGATTATGCTCCTCTCGTTGCTAGCCTTGTGCCAAAACTTGAAATATTTAATGTCTCTTGCAGTGAATACATTAACTATAAAATACAGTAAATATATTCGACAGTAAATCCTCTGATCTAAGTCCTCAGTGGGAGTTACTTTATTAACATAAAATATTTTAATTGTTGAGTGGTGGCCACTACTCTTTCTGACTGATATATTGCTGTATAGTGAAACTGTACACCCCTCTCGGTAAAAAAGTGGTAGCTGCCAACCATCATAAATAGCCCAGTTGCCGGTCGGCAGAAAAAGGTCGAGAGTACGCGACTTCCTGTTTATGGTTGTTCAGTTGCACTGTTGGATTTGTTTGGTACACACGTGTTTTATGTTTGTTTTTTGTTTTTCTTTTTGTCCTGGTGGAGCGACGTTTTGTCTCTTGTGTGATGGAGGCGCGTCGCGCGAAAAGTCGGGAGACTTTCAAGTATTTCTTCCCTAGAATGTGATTCGTCTGAGGAGGAATTAGTTGAATACTTAAACAAGATGGACAACGAAATGGAGAAGAGGAATTATGCAGCGGCGGCTAGAGAAACAATTGAAGAAGTGAACCTGGAAGAGTTGAGTGAGTTCAAGAAAATGCTTGAAAGGTAGGGGAACGAACTGAAGGTATCCCCCACCCCCAAAAAAGTATTAAAGGACAAAGACGAAAGAACAATTGTATACAAAACTTACACCAAATTGGTGGTCTCAGAAACACAGGTGGAAAAGGTACTGAGGTTAGTCTGGCAGGAGGTAGCATACATTGCCAGGAGTAGAAAATATGGATCGGTGGAGGTGCAGTTTAAGGAGAGAGTGACTGCCAGACTATACTCGGCCACACCGCTGAAGACATGAGGTGTTACTTCTACCCATGTACTTTGGGAGACGTACTTTCAGGGTTCGGGTGAAAGACATACCTCCAGAGGTGAATGTGGCCTGGCTGGTGGCTGCCATACTGCTGGGAATGGAAGAGAAGGTGGTGGTACAAATCGCAGAGGAGGATTTGGAAAAAAAATGGTCGAAAGCATCACAGTGGGAGAGTTGACTTAAAAGGTTAGAGTGGGAGGGAGGATTCTGCGATAATAGAAATGTGGCCTTTTAGGCTACATTAGAGCGGAGTTTCCTCCACCACTAGAAAAGAAAAAGGAGAGACAGGAGGAAAAGAGGTTGGTGTTACACCGCCAGTGGAGGAAGAAGTAAGTGAGGTGGAACCACAGAAGAAAACAGGCACCAGTATGGAGGAGGAAGAATCAAATACCAGTTAGGAAATGGTGGAGAAAAAGAGCAGGAAGAGGAGAAAAAAGACACACAATGTAAAAGATGACCCCCAACCCACATCCACCCGGCCCTCACCCACACCCACACCCACTCTACCCCAACCATTCCCTACAGACACCAACCTCTCCCATGCTGAATCTGACAAAAAAACTATGGCAAACACACGAGGGCCTCAAAACTACCCACCCCGCCCTGTAATGAAAAATTCGTTTTAATGTACAATGGACAGATTGAGGAACTGGATAAGGAAGTAAATTCGTGGGGCAGAACAGTCAAAGTGGATATAACAGGTGTAAGGGGTTCGCCCGAGAACGATTATTGTGTGCTGACGGACCTGGAGAACCTATGGAAGGTGCATAAGTATATAGAGAACTGTAACTGCGAACGGTGGTCAAAAAAAAAAAAAATAGACACCAGCACAATGCCGAAAGGTATGTGGACATTTTAAAAATATATAATGTAGACATTTTGGAAAAAGAGACGGATTAACTATTGTGTAAATAATTGTGTTTAAATGATATATGAAATTGGCTATTACAAAGGATAATGCAAATGGTGTTGCTACAGGTTCAATGAAGTCGCTCGGGGGTGGGGACCGAGTGACTTCATTTTATCTTTCATTGTATAATTTCATTCATTTTTTTTTTGTCCCCACTATGTGCTGTTCCCTCTGTGTAAGGCCTTTATGGCCATAAAATAAAATAAAATAAGGTCGAGAATATGTGTAGAGTTGATAGTCATGTCTGTGTTGATGTAGAGCAATTATGCTGTGATACTGAGTGGACATTATAATGATCCAACCTGGGGGGTCGTGCAATGCCAAACAAGAACCATTCTGTCGACGACTTGGGAATATAACAACATCTGTCAGAGTGACAACCGTCGTCAAAAGACAGATACAACAGTGGAAAAAGACCCCTTCCACCTAGGACAACCCCCCACCGAGAAAATCCCCACCTATGACAAACCTGCCACCTAAGACAACCCTCCTACTTAGGAGAAACTCCCTACCTAGGACAACTCCCACTTAGGACAAATCCTACACCTAGGACAAACCCCCACCTAGGACAAACTCGCCATCTAGGACAAACTCCCTACCTAGGACAAACTCCCACCTAGGACAAACCCCCACCTAGGACAGACTCCCACCTAGGACAAACTCCCACCTAGGACAAACTCCCATCTAGGACAAACCCGCCATCTAGGACAAACCCCCACCTATAACAAACCCGCCATCAAGGAAACCCCTACCTAGGACGACCCCCACACCTATGACAAATCCCCCACCTAGAATGAACCCCCACCTAGGACAAACTCCCCACCACCTAGGACAGCCTCCACCTAGGACAAGCCCAATGGTGGTCATGATGATGGTGATGATGATGATGATGATGATGGTGATGATGGTGATGGTGATGATGATGATGGTGGTGAAGATGATGACAGCTTAGGGTGCTATGTAAAAACTAACATTAATATGTATCTATGTATGTATGTATGTTCTTTCCTGTTTTTAATTATTTAAATGTTTCCTTTGAAGGAGTTAGTTTCTAAAAAAGATACAAAGCTCCATCGTTTTACTGTCCCGATTGCAGATTGTATTTGCAATGTCCGAGTCAGTTGATTTCTTTTTCTGCAAATCCAAGCTTATCCACACTGACAGTCAAGCATTTACTTACAACACCAACTGCGCCAATTATTCTTGGTATAAACATAGATTTGTAATCCAGATATAAATGCTGGTGGTTTCGAAGCAGTTGTCCATAGTGATTATTTCTCTCTGATTTTTTAAAGAGATATTCACATCAGCAGGACAACTGACCTCTGTCAGGTTGTCCCAAACAACAATATCCGGCCTGTTATGCTTACACTTGAGAGCTGGACAACTTCTTCGAAACCTCCAGCTTCTATATCCGGATTATGTATGTATGTATGTATTTATGTATGTATGTATGTATGTATGTATGTATGTATGTATGTATGTATGTATGTATGTATACATCTGCGTATATATGGATACATTTGTATATGTATGTATGCATGCACGCATGTGTGTGTGTATGTATTATGGACGTATGTATGTGTGTGGATGTATGTACGTCATTGTTCGGTTTTATTTCAAGATTTCTTTCCACAAGAGAAAGAGCCGGTTTCTAACCTAAATTCAAGGCTCCTTCATTGGAATTTCAATATCAACAACAGGGTTTTTTTTTTTCCTATTTATGCATATATATGTGCAGATTTGTATGTTTTGCTTTATGTATGTATTCTCATGCAAAAAGTTGCATATCTAGACAGTCTCTTATATACTTAATTGCTAAACTTCTGGAAAGTTTTACAGATTTTTACAGTTCCAGTAATGGGTCTGTAGTCTTCGAAACAGCTTTCTCCTTTCTGGTTTTGCGAAGCCTAATTTCTCAAGATTAATATTTAAGCAGTGTGTTATATATTCCAGGATATGTATGTATGTATGTATGTGTGTATGTATGTATGTATGTATGTATGTGTGGAGGCGCAATGTCCCAGTGGTTAGGGCAGCGGACTCGCGGTCATAGGATCGCGGTTTCGATTCCCAGACCGGGCGTTGTGAGTGTTTGTTGAGCGAAAACACCTAAAACTCCACGAGGCTCCAGCAGGGGATGGTGGCGAACCCTGCTGTACTCTTTCACCACAACTTTCTCTCACTCTTACTTCCTGTTTTACTTGTAATTCAAAGGGTCAGCCTTGTCACGCTGTGTCACGCTGAATATCCCCGAGAACTACGTTAGGGGTACACGTGTCTGTGGAGTGCTCAGCCACTTGCACGTTAAATTTACGAGCAGGCTGTTCCGTTGATCGGATCAACTGGAACCGTCGACGTCGTAAGCGACGGAGTGCCAACAACAAATGTATGTATGTATGTATGTATGTATGTATGTATGTATGTATGTATGTACGTATGCATGTATGTATGTATTGTTTGCTTTATACATACATAATATTTAGCGGAAAATTATTAAGCAAGATCTCTGACTACACAAGCAGAGTATCGTGTTTATCTTCACAAGACGTTTGACAGTTATCTATAGAAACAATTATCTGAAGACCAACTTTAAAATGTTTCATTAAAATTTCCTTTCGATTGATCTTTTAATGTAATCTCACTTTCACTTTCACATCTTTTTTTTACATGCGTGCCTGATTAATCAACAGAATAACACTCCTCGATGTTTTTTTTATTATTATTCTGTTTGCATGATCCTTCATGCGAATTCGTGAGTTGAAACAAAATTTTATTGTGTCTAAGGAGAGTCATTATGCCAATATTATTACGACACTGGTTCAATTCCACTCATTTGTAAAATATCCGTTTTTTTTTTGTCAAAGCTCTTCCGTTGCTTTTTTTTTTTTTTGCAACCTTCTCTTTTGTTTATTGTTCCTCTTATCATCTTCACCACCAACATCACCACCACCACCACCACCACCACCATCATCATCATCCTCATCAATGCCGTATTTTTTCTATTATTTCTCTTCTTCAACCTTCTCTTTTCCTCTGACACTTAAATATCTCCGCTCCTTTTCCTTCTCTATGTTTACAACTACACAAATATCAACTATGTTTTTGCTTTAAAATACGTATTGGGGCTATTTTACTACTACTACTACTACTACTAAAGATGTTACCGCTGCTAATTTTGCTGCTGCTACCGCGACGACGACGACGACGACGACAACAACAACAACAACAATAACATCTATTACTATTGGAGAATCAGCGCCAAGCAATGATGAGGAATAAGCGAACTTTACGTTCATAAAAATATGTTTTGGAACATATTTTGACTTCTGAAGGAAAGTTCACTGCGGTTACTATAGAGAGAAATCCTCTCTTATAGCTAAAGCTGTAAGCGTCGATACTACTGTATTTATCCTGCTCAGGCGGTCCGTGAACGCAATTGGTCACTATTTGAAGATAAAGCTATGTCTTAGGAATTTATCCAGAGTTGCCTCTCCTCGGTATCTCCTACTGAGGAAGGCTAAGGAGCCAGAAACACTCCTGGCAGTCTGCTAGGGGAAGACATTGAGCAGATATGCTGTTTTTACACCTTTTGCCATAAGCAACAAATTTTTTTCTCCACGGTAATTGCAATGAATTTGCCTTTACATGTTAAAATACATTACGAACATACTTTAACTAATATACTTTAACTAACATACTACTACTAACTACTAACTACTACTACAACTATAACTACTACCACCACTACTACTACTACTACTACTACTACTACTACTACTACTACTACTGCTGCTGCTGCTGCTGCTGCTTCTGCTGCTGCTGCTTCTGCTGCTGCTGCTGCTGCTGTTGTATTCATTCTAATAGCAACGCGAAAGGAAAAGAGAAAGAATAAGTGAAGAAATACATAAAAACAAGTAAATACCTAACTATCAAAACTCTACACCAGCATACAAGCTATAATCACCCAACCAGAACGACTGGTCTGTGCAAAAAGAACAGCACCACAACATGCATATATATGTGTATGTATATATATATATATATATATATATATATATATAGTAGCAGAGATAGCCGGCGTTGCTCGTGATTAAAATGGCATAGTTTGTATATAATATATTACAGTTATGTTGAAACAAGTGATGTGGGAAAGTGCAGCATTGACAATGAAACATTTGTGGAGTAAATGATGGGCTAATTCGACTAAGCAACATGCTATGCATCCGTTTGGAGTATTTCAGGGCCTAGACTGTGGGGGTTATGTGATTTTTGAACGCACCGAGAAGCTGTCAGTGGATATATTCTCTTTTGCAGCGGTCGGCGCTGTGTGTAACACGACCCATCATCTGAAATGTTGACACCTCTTTCGGGTTTGGTGCTCTACATCACTCATAAAGTAAATTTGGAGGAACTGTGGTTGTTCATTTATGGGTAACAGGGAACCAATGAGATGATAGACTTGCCCTTGAACTTTGACGTCGTCGTAAATACATGTTTATTCATCTTCTTAGATGCACTAAACGATGTCATTTGCAGAGTTGTATTGTTGTCTGATATTGTTCAGAAAATCCTTTGACTGGATGGAAATGCCTTCGAGAAGATCCATAAGAGGTTGAGAAGGAGCTGGTAGTGCTGGCGATGTTACCTGACCGCCTGAGCAACACATATCATTTGTTTCGTTTGAAAATGTTAAAGCTCTACAGAAAAGACAATTTGTGTTTACCACACCAATGTGGAGAGAGTTATTATTTTTATAAGAATAGGATGGATCATATATGAAAACAGCTTCAGGAGTTGTTAAGAACAAATTTGTACGTAGTCTGTTTCTGAGAGCTATTGTATTGGACCTCTAATCATTAAAATACTGATTTAATGATCCAGCATTAAGTGCTGCAACATGCATTAGCTGATCTTGAGAAAATCTCATCTAGCTTCTCTCTTCAGACTCTCGACTTCGGTTTTCTACAATCCTCTTTGCTTTATACTTTTTTCTGGAGAGATTACGTCTTTTCTTTGGTGGCATTTTTTTTCCAATATTGTAAACAAAATATTATGAAGATAGAAAGAAATTATACATTAATCCCTACACATACACATACACACACACACACACATAGCGACAGGCAGGCAGTTCTCAACAGGTCAATAACATGTTTTCTCCGATGGTCTCACTGTTAAAATTAAAAATAAAAAAAAAGAAACAGGTAATTCTCTTTCTTGCAATCACCTTCAATTCTCAGTACTTATTTGAAACACGTTGAACCTGAAAATGCATAAATTTGAGAAGAAATGGCCTGCAGGTGCTCCTCTCCTGTTAATAAGTACATTTAGCCAAAATTCTATCAGATGACGTGAGTATAAAGAAATGTATTGAAACAAATCCAGAAATCAATCACAGTTTAATCGATGTTTTGAGTGTGTCCTTTAATTGGTGTACAAATGAAAAGATTTTGTGGACTTTCAACTCGTGAACATCCTACATATAATTGCCCATGAGAGAAGCAAGGAGAAGCAAGGAGAAGTCCAACAACCTCGAGAGACAGTCTTTGAGATTTGTTTATTGACATAGCGAAACTTAGTTTCACTGGCAACTGAAACCGTTTAAATTCAAAGGGGCGATCATATCGGATTTACGGGATCCGTGGAATGAAGGCATCCTCACCCTTATAGTTCCCGGTTATAATTATCGCTTCTAGGACATGGTTATAATCATCGCTTCTAGATCGAGATTTCTGAGCAGCATGATTGGGGCCCCCTTTTTAAGTGTTAAGTGGTGAGGTGGCACCCCAGATGGCTGTGGAGAGTTTAGGAACTCGGTTGGAAAAACTACAGCCTGGTCCTGATCAATGACAGTGTCGATGAATTTGAAAGACTGTTCCTGTCCTGGAAACAGCTGCAAGAGATTCCAGTTGATTTTGTTGATAGCATCATTACGTGGAGCTAACATGGCTCGCTCACAGAGCCATTGACTGTTGCTAAAGTTTTGTGCAATGTTTGGGAGCATATACATTATGAGATCATTGAGAGTTGGTACCCTCTCACCACAGGGTAGTTGGTGTTGCAGCATTTGGTTGACATATGGTAGTTTCCCATTCCCTATCTTCAAAAGCTGGTGTGAAAACAGCCCGGCAGTTTGACCACCAAATGTGATGTTTGTAATAAGTGCTAACATCTTTAACAGCTTTTGCCAAAACACACGTGTCAAAAGGTCCTGCCTATAGTGAGAACGTTGTCCTGGTCAAAGCAGGGCCTTGATTTCATCCCACAGAGTGTTGCAAGCGAAGGTCATGAAAAGGCCGGGCCGTCCATATATCCTGACATATATCATTGCATCCTGTGTTCTCTCGTGCATATACTGAGGGATTCCTGTGAATGTAGATGGCAGAATGATCAACTGTCCCATGTTGCTGACATCACAGTCCACTGCAATGGCATCGCGCAGGTGGACATATGACTTTGCACGTAGCTTTTTCTGGTGTTGTCGAATGAAGAGAAGGCATTCGCTCTCAACCTTTGCATAGACATCAACAATGAGTTCATGGAAGAGGTCACGGTACTGCAGAAGATGGTTTGGATTGGCAGGGCAGATCATTAGCATGTAAGGCTAGTAGTCATTAGCTGAGACCTTCTTGTTAGTGGGCTGTTTTATGGTGGGATCTATTTGTGAAATGTTAAAATGATATCCATCTTGCCCTTGCCAGAAGATTAGTGGTGACTGCAGAGCATCATATGACCGATAAGTTTCTGAATCAGGCGTCAGCCTGGAATCTCGCTGATGAATGATGATGTCTCGGCGATTGTGTTGTTCACTAACCAGGAGAATGGTCACTTCTTTCGCAGCTGGTGCATTGAAACGACGTTCATGCACACCTAGTGGTCTCTTATCTGACTTGATTACTGCGTTAAACCCACCCTTTAGACGTGGACGTTCCATTTCTGCCTTGAAGCTTCTTACTAGATCATTGTGGGTGCGGAGCATTTCTTGCAAAGGTTTTACAGTTTTTCAGTCAAGATTTTGAAAGTTTTGACATCGTCTGTCACATTGTTGCTGTGAATCTCCCATGAAGTAAATCTGGAGGAACTTGGCAGGCTCATTAGACTGTGGCATGAGGAAGCCAATGAGGTGATAAACTTGTCCTTGCACTTTAAAAGTAGGCATAAATTCAGGCTCTACAACTTCCTTACTTGCTCCAAATGAGGTCATTTGGAAGGCTGAGTTGTACAGTCGGATCTTGTCTAGGAAACCTCTAGAATCGGGTACATTACCTTCCAATAGATCCCTGAGAGGCTGTGGGGGAGGTTGAAGCAAAGGTAGTGTCCCTTTGCCGTTGGAGCAGCACGTCCCAAAAATCTCAGCAGGAAATTTCCTCGCACCGTAGTGGGTACACGAAACAGATAGATCCCTAATTAATACTACTGAATCGTTGAGGTAGTTTTTTGAACGATCATAGTAGAAAGCAGCACGGGGCTCAGAAAAACAGAACGATGGTGGTGGTATACGGCCAACTTCATGCATGGTCCTGTCTTTGGCAAACTTTTCGGCACGATACTCTAAAGATTCCATTTGCCGAGCAGTTTCAATCCTCGCTTGGTTTTTTGCTAGCTTCTGATTTCGTTCTTCATCAGACTCTCTAAGGCGCGCAGTTACCTTGCACTTTGCAGTAGAGGTCTTCCATGACCTCTCAGCACTTTTCTTGGGTGGCATTCTATAAAGAAATGGGGGAAATGATGTCACAACTACTATGTAGTGTTAGTTGTCAACATACAAGTATAATTACTCACATTGGGTTTAAAATAGAAATACCCAGTGTTAATAAGTCGAGCTGTGCCAAGAATAATCACATCAGATTTAAATGTGAAATATCAATAAGAGGACTTGTTCCCAAAATATCCGAAATGTGTATTTGAAAATCAATGTACAATATGAATTGAAGTACGTCATTCAATTAATTAAGAAAATGGCGTCTATCTCCGTATGAAATTTGTTTCTCACAAACACACTCACGTAACTATATATCTTCTGTATATGAAACAGATCTGTTGACAATCGAACAATTAAATGAAAGGAAAGGCGTTTATCTCCGTATGAAATGTTTTTTCTCACACACAAACAAATTAACCTGTACGTACAGATACACAAATAGAAAGCTAGAAAAGAATATGAAAAATGAAAGTAACTTAGGAAATTCTTTTTTATCAGAAATCGTTCCAAGTGTAATGATGTGTACTTAGTTACTACGTCAGGACGCCAAACACAGGAAGTTGAAATTGACAAAACGGTTTCAAGAAGTGAATATTTATATATAAAGCAATATTATTTATTTTTAATAAAAAAATAAATCAAGACCGTATTATTCTTTCCAAGGTCGAATTATTCATGTATCCCAAGTATGGTACAGATTGATCCAGAAGTTTGAGTGTGCATAGAGGACACACACACACAACGTATTTTATATAGTAAGATTGTAGGTCTTTTATTACATAATTATTTGTTTATCTATTTATTGATAGGATGGCTACTATTATTCCGCACACCCCTATAATAGAATCTGAGTCTTTGTGTCTCTATCACACATCCTTTTGGAAATATATAAATACCTAGGTGACCTTACAGTTTGCTTTTGATCCTAAAATTCTTGTTGAATTGGATTAAAAGATAAACGGAACTAACTCTATCTTAATTGCAGGGATGAGCTTCTTCGCCGGCCGATTCTCCTCACCGTCACCCGCTACCCAGTCGTCTAACCTCCATCGATGCTATGAAACTTAGATACCGCACTACCCACATATTACATTGCTATATTACAACCCATCTGCCCGGGTTCGTAGAATCATGAAAGTGCATATACCGTTCATTATTGAATGTTTCTAAACGTTGTGGCTCATGTATTTACCTGATGGAAACCGCTTGTTCTAAGGATGTAATGTTTCTATTAATCAATTAAAAATTCGTTGGAAACAGCTGTAGTGAATTGACACATTAGACATCTGTTATTTACTCATACATACATACATGCATACATATACATACACACACACACACACACACACACACACACACACACACACACACATATATATATATATATATATATATATATATATATATATATATATATATATATATATATATATATATATAAATAAATATATATAGAGAGAGAGAGAGATATAGATATAGATATATAGGGCAGGGAATCGTCAATTAGTAATAAAATTAATAATTAACAATTTTGCCGAGTAGCTCAGTATGAAAAAACCTTTATCGGTAAAACCATTTATAATCATAAATATACAGGGATTAGCAGGAGCCTGCTTCTCCAACATACTGAGAATTCAGAAATAGCAGTCAAATAACTACTGATTCCAAACTACAAATTTTTTCTCCAACGGATGGCGATATTTATGGCGCACACAGAACAAAAGACAGAAGAGAAGAGTAAAAGCAAACCTGCCTTTAGTTAATTGGGTACGACGTTTCACGGTTAAGGGTATGAAGTAACCCTATTCCGATCTTCAGCCTCAATATTTGAATAAATTTGCAAGTGTCTAATAACTCACGTGAATTTTGACCATGCGACATCAAGACCACGTGAGGCAGACACTAAGAAATTTATCGGCTAGTGTACGTAGGCTGCAATATATATATATATATATATATATATATATATACATAAGCTGGCGTGTGTCGAAGTAAAGCCTGACGATGCTCACTTTCCCTTCTCTTTTCACTTCACAGTGTCCCTGTCATTTTTTCTCGCCCCTCCTTATTTCTTCTGTCCCTCTGCCTCTACCTCTCTCTCTTCTCTCTTCACGCCACGGTGTTCGACCAAACCTGACCTTTCTTTCTTGGTTCAGCCGCAGTCCTGTCAACATCTATATTCCTCCCTATGCCTGTCAAATCTTATGTCCCTGCCGTAAGGCTTTACTTCCACACACGCCAGCTTAATTTAATTCGTCCTTAGTTGAAAGACACTTGTTGTTATGTCCTGTTAATTGTATTTGTGAAACATTCTCCGTTTTATTCCGTCCTTGTTTTCTTATACATTCGCTGCTTTCTTCCAAGGAATCTAATGCTCTTAGCTTAGTTTTTCCATGGGTCTGGCCAGATTGGCGCAATTTCGAGTATAACAAGCCGAAATTGCAAAGATAATCTGGAACTCGATTGAGGAAAGAAAACTCCGAATGACTTGTCGTTGTTTTCTTTGTGTCGTCTATCTGGATGTTTCGTTGTCCCTTTTTTGTATCACCTGTCTGGATGTTTCGCGTTCTTGTCCCATTTTGTATTATATATATATATATATATATATATATATATATATATATATATATATATATATATATATAGAGAGAGAGAGAGAGAGAGAGAGAGAGAGAAGCATTGGTTATAGAACAAACATTAAATTTGGGTCAACGACTTTACATACAACGCCACCCCTCAAACATTGAATCATATATAAAAAAAAATACCATGGCCTACAAACACATAAAAAATAATAAATATACATAAAATCATAGAATGTAAAAATATATATACTCTAATAAATTACAAACAGAACGGCTTATCAAAAGTTAAATATAACGACTAAAAATTTCATAACTATCAAAATGCCTATTGGACAAAATAAATAAAAATAAAATAAAATAAGAGTCAGCTTTTCAGAAAAGTTTTGATCTGCGCATGTTTCATGTTTATCCTGATGAGTGGGTCATCGCCGTGATGCACTTTCGTGAAAATCAACTGCGGTGGTGAGCTGCCGAAATGGCCATAGATACATGTGAATGTTGAATTTGATCGGTGATATCAGTTTATTATGTACTTTTAACGTACTTGTGTGAGGGGAGTAAAATACTTTTTTCAAGATGTACCGTAAATCCTCGAGTATAATCCGCACTTTTTCCCAAAATTTAAAGGTCAGAATTTCTAGTGCGTACTATATACGAGGTTAAAAATGAAAAATATTTTCTAAGCAAAATTTTCTAAGTGATAAATATGTAAAGGCAATTTACTTAATATTTATTTTTCACTGACGTTATTACTGTTATTTCGTTATTTTCTGCAAAGTGCACAAAAAAGCTACACGTTTGCATTATGTTATACAATAATAATAAAGGACGTTACCGTATATATGTTTACAAACCAAGGACGTTATATAGACCTCCTTGACTCAAGTTAGAGAAGGGGTGCGTATTATGCACAAGGTTTAGGTTTTTCAGAGGCACAGCCCCCTAAAAATCCCCTGCGTATTATACTCAATGGCGGACTATACTCGAGAATTTACGGTATGGGACTTTGACCTGTGGAAGTCTGTTTACTTATGAACTTTGGACGTACCTGTGTGAGGGAAGTAAAAGACTTTTTCAAATATTTTTCAAATATTTTTTTTTTATAATTTTTTTTAATAATTTAATTTTTAATAATTTTCAATAATTTTTTAAAAATATTTTAATCGTCAGATAAAATCTTTTTAGTTGGTGGACACTTATTTTATTTTTATTTCTATTTTTAATTATTTTATATTTGTCCATTAGGCCTTTTGATAGCTATGAAAGTTTTAGCCGTTATATTTAACTTTTGATAAGCCATTCTATTTGTATTTTATTAGAATATATATATTAGGCTGTCTGGAAAGTTCGTGCCGATTTATAGTAGCTCACCTTTCGACCTATTTTATAACATGGTTAAGTCCATAAAATAGGATTTTACTACACTTCCATTTCGAGCACAGTTTAAGCTATCTTTTCGTGGAAGAAGGTTAATGTTCCTATAACCTGTGTTAATTCTATAACCCTTTAAAATGGAAGATAAGAAAGTTCATTTTCGGCACTTGATGCTTTTCTTTTTCCGTAAACGGAAAAATGCCTCACAAGCAACCAAAGAAATATGCGCAGTTTACGGTGATGTTTCTTTATCCGAAAGAACTGTACGAAGTGGTTCGCAAGGTTCCGAGCTGGAGATTGTAGCCTTATTGATAAAGAGCGATCAGGCAGACCATTCACTACAGATGATGATCAAATCAAGTCATTAATTGAGAATGACCCACATTGCACAACCCGAGAATTGGCAGAAAGCCTCAACCTATCAAAATCCGTCGTTCATGAGTACCTGGTAAAGCTTGGGTACACAAATCGCTACGATGTTTGGGTATCACATGAGCTGAGTGAGAAGAACCTTTTGGATCGCATTTCCATTTGTGATTCGCTTTGTAAACGGAATGAAAACGCGCCTTTTTAAAGCAAATTGTGACAGGTGATGAGAAATGGATTATCTACCGAAATGTTCAGAGAAAGCGATCCTGGAGTAAGCGACATGAGCCACCCTTAGCCACCCCAAAAGCGGGTCTTCACCATAAAAAAGTCTTGCTTTGTGTCTGGTGGGATTGGAAAGGAATTCTGTACTATGAGCTTCTCCCAAGTAACCAGACAATTAATTCTGAGAAATACAACTGGACGAGTTAAAAGCAGCAATTCAAGAGAAACGTCCAGAATTGGCCAACAAGAAGAGTGTTGTTTTCTAACATGATGATGCAAAACCACACGTTTCTTTGGAAACCAGACAAAAATTGCTGCAGCTCGGCTGGGATGTGTTATCCCACCCTCCATATTCACCAGATATTGTTCCTTGGGATTTCCACTTATTCAGATCTCTGCAGAATAGTCTTAATGGTAAAAATTTCAATTCCTTGGATGACGTAAAAAGATACCTTGATGAATTCTTTGCTATGAAACCACCTCAATTCTGGGAAGAGGGTATTTTCAAGTTAAAGGAAAGGAGACGCATTGTGCAACAAAATGGTTTATATTTGGTTGATGAAAAATGTAAAGGCAATTATATATTGACCTTTTTCTTTCCTTTAAAAATCGGCATGAACTTTCCGGACAACCCAATATTTTTACATTCTGTGATTTTATGTGTATGTATTATTTTTTATGTGTTTGTAGACCAGGCGGTGCTCCAGCATGACCGCAATCAAATGACTGAAACAAATAGAAGAGCAGAAGAGTGTATGTATATATATATTTGAAAAAATGAGTAAAGATGGCTTTTGGGAGGATAATTTTTATTATAATGATAATGCTTACAGTTTTTCTAATGAGCTTTGAGCTTTTCGATAGCCGTTTTCACACTGAAATTCTGTGGTTTTGAATGATGCTTATATAGCAAAATATTTTTTCTGACAAGTATACAAATAAAAAATAAAAATAAGAAATAAAAGATGGAAAAAATAAAACATAAAGAGTATAAAAACTAATTTTACAATAATATAAAAATATAATAAAAGAATGCAAAAAGTAAATACAACAGTATGTGTGAAAAAAGAAGAAACAACAAAAGCAGAATGAAAAAGAAAAAAATGAAAAACGAAAAGGAAAAGGTAGAAGCTAAAAAGTCAAAAAGTAATTGAAAGTGGAAGTGAGAAGTGATTGGTCTGTCAGGAATAAAGAAATGGAATAATTTTTAGGAGTGGTCAAAAATGTTGTTGAGTTCCTGTCAAAAGATGACTTTTGTGAATCTTTTGATTTTAGGCCATTTTATTCATTTGTCACAGTTGGTATGGTGTGCCTTTATTTAGTCATATACACTTACACACACATACATCCATATACACATATATCCACAATCCACACACGCGTGTATACATACATCCACACACATATACACACAACACACACAAACACACACACACACACACACACACTTACACACGTGCATCTACTTACTTATATACACATACATTCGCACATACACCCACACACACACATATATATATATACACACATATATACTCACGCATGCATACATATATATGCGTACACATGCATATGTGTCCACACATACATACATACATACATACATACATACATACATACATAAGAGAGTGTATATCCGTACAAACCTATATCTCTAAATTTTTATGTGAATATACATATTTACATACCTGCACACACATATATTCATATATACACACACCTATAGATATTTCCACACATATATACACATGTGTACATAACATAATACATATCAGATCGATGTATCATCAAGAACCAGGATTAGATCTCTTACTCTTAAGGGTCCTAGATGAATGTAACTTTACAGCGAGAAGTCTAAGAGAAGGCAGCGGTGTCAGATTCTCTCATGCATCGAATGTCAAGTTCTAAAAAAATCTTTTAGTGAAGTAAAAAAAATGTGTATGTCGTAAAATCAAATGGTGGTGCCCCAGTATGGTCACAGATCGTGAGCTGAAACTAGTTCAATTCAATTCAATTCCATTCATATATACTTTTCCGTATTCAGGCAGTGTTTGGTTGGTGTCTTTCTGTGAATTGTTGAGATGGTAGTTCTGGTGGTTGTGGAATTATTGTTTGTTCAGTTTTGGCTGATATTTTCGAATAAGATATTCTTCCTTGGCATTACAAAATATTCATTTTCTGTCCACAGTTTGAAGAAAGGGAATATTTTGTATTTTCTTTTTCCACATTTTTCAAAAATGTTTGCTACAAGTTGTGTTTCTAACGAATCAGTTGTTTCATGGCTCTGTCGTTTGTGTACCCTTACTTTCTCATATAGTCCGATGCCCGTTTCACCAATGTAGTATTCGTTGAATTTAGGGCATATGACACAGCAGATTAAATTCCTGAATTTGCAATTCATATTTGCATTTATTTTGAAAGTGTCATTGTTTTTGAAAGTAATCTGTACTCTCTCTCTCTCTCTCTTCAATGTAGTCACACGTTCCACAACGAGGGTCATCACATTTTCTAACTCTCTTTGTTGTTTCTGTGGTTGTAAATTTTGCTTGGGTTAAGAGTTTTTTATGTTGGGTGCTTGCCGTCTGCTATAAATCATTTTTGAGTCTATTATTAATTGGTTGATTCTTGATGAATGTTGAAGGATTGGGGAGGTATCGCTTTGCAGTGTTGATGAAGTCATGATTTCTTGGGTTGTGGGTGATGACAAAAGGAATGCTTATGTGTTCATTTTTATTTTTATTTTTGTGTGTTTGTTTTCCTCTGAGGTTGTGGTTAGGATGTATTTTGCTTTGATGATTGCTGTGTCAATGAAACTAGTGGGATATTTTTGTTCCTTTAGAAATATATTTAATTCCTGTAATCTTGTGTCCCTTAATTCTGCATCTATTACTATAGTGCAAATTCTTTTTACCATATTAAAGGGTATGTTCCTTTTTGCATGTGAGCGATGGGAGGAATAAAAGTTCAAATATTGGTGTGTGTCTGTAGATTTGTAGAAGATATCTGTTTTTATAGTATTATTTTCTTTAATTAGAAGTCCAAAAATGGTAATTCCTTTGAGTTTTGTTCCATAGGGAATTTTATTGAAGTGTGTAAGTTGTTTAAAAGTGAGTTAAATATTCTTGAGTCTTCTTAGTGTTTGGTCCAGAATATAAAGCAATCGTCCAAATATCGTTTCGAATTGTTTTTTTTTTATATAAATGGAGAATTGTTCGTTAAATGCTTCCGTTAGTTGGGAATAAAGTTTGACCTCTAAGAAGCCCATAACGAGTGTAGCATATGTGGGGGCTACTTTTGTTCCCATCTCCGTTCCTTTTATTTGTAAGTAGAAGTTGTTATCGAAGGAAGAGTGATTATTTTCCAAAATTAATTTTGATCTTTCTACAATGAAAGTTTTTGAGAATATTTCCATGATATCGTTCGGGTGTTTTGTTAACCAGAAGTTTATAGCTTCAATTCCTAGGTCGTGTGGAATGTTGGTGCATAGACTAGTTACATCAAAACTAACTAGATTTTTTTCCTGGTGGACGTATCGTCCCGGATAAAACTTGGTATCATTTTACATAAAAGTTTTAGAACATTATCTATGTAGTTGCTTAAGCGTTGTGTACTGGATGCTGGTTCTGCAATAATGGCCGTAGTTTCAGATCTCTGGGTTTCGGAATTTCGACATATGTTGAATTATTTCCTTTTATGTTGTTTTGGATTTCTTTTGATTTGTGTGTGTGATTCTGAATTTCTGTATACGTCAATGCATATTGCCGTTATTTGATGATAAAACTATTTAGAGAATAGAAAATAATTTCAGAAAATTTCAGACTTTTATTTTACTGAAAATAATTAAATTGACAAACTGGTATGTGGTGCTGTGCCATGGTCAAATACAATAATCGTTTCGATAATTTTATGTGTCAGGGATATAGTTAAACCAAATTTAACATTAATTATTGCTAATAATTTAGGTATCATAGACGTCATTAATATCAAAGAAATTTTTGTGAACGTTGAAAAGTCGAAATCATTTCGACTTAATATGTTGTTGCAAGCAAAGAAAAGAGATACGATTAGAAACAGTTTCATAATGGATTTACCAATCTCGTATCTCAATGGAAAATGATGGTTAACAATTGTCTTGAACAAATTGGCATTTATGAATTCTTCTCCATATTTTGTCTGAACTAAATTCGGACGAAAAACTTTAGTGAGCTTTACAGAATTAACCATTACTGATTGATACTGCTTTATATTAGCGTTCACAATTGCAATGCAATACACGAAAAACATGGCAACAAACCATATGTCACCGACATTGTCAGGTTTAGCAAGAACTGCAACAGCTATCGTAAATGTGTAGTTGCATAAGATTTGAAAACTTGTAAGAAATATATAGATTGAATAAAGAGCCCATAATATATAAAATGGAAACGATAGAATAGTAATAAGTATAGCGACAATATTGAAAATAAAATTGACATTCAGATATAGTGGAAGAATATAAACTTTAAAATAACTTAATGGTAAAGTTAAAATCAAATAAAATGTTGGGATTCCATAATAAATTAGACACAGAATTAATTCACAGACAGAAAATGCAGCAAATAAAATTGTGATCGCAATAAAAAACCAAAGCAATATCAACTGGCAAAAAATATTTCTCTTGTTGTAATATAACCAAATTTTCTTGATATGTTTAATCCACGTATAAATTATTAAATGCCAGAAATTTGGGTTTAAAGCAGTAGAAATATTAGCTTTCATTATTGCATAGAGTAAATCATAATCCCGTTGTGTAGAAACATTTAAATTGCCATACTTCTCTAATAATCTCTTATTTTGAATGAGAAATGTGCAAGTGGATCTTTGATGTAATGTATTATAAGCGATAGTCTCACTTAAACGACTGGGAAGAACAAAGAGGATAAAGTTGAAAGATACGTAACTGATTAACCACACTAACGGACCCCCAAACCAGCCATCTGTATTCTCATAACTTTTTGAGAAACCTAATATTAAGGTGAGATAACCCAATGGTATATCATCTTGGAAAAGTATATTTGTTGTTTCATATAAAAAGAAGTAATGCATCAAAAGATCCAGGAAAATTACTGAAAGAGAAAAAAGAATAAAAAAGAATCTTCTTAGTCTTGAGGCAAAGAAAGTGGAATTGTGGAAACAAAATGACCATGAAAGAAAATCAGGGAAATTGTAAGTATTATGGTTTTTGTTGATCCATTCTAATTTGAATGGCGATGTATTTTGACGGGAAAATGAAGGTGATGTAGCCAATGAAAGAAAACTAATAATTAAGGGAAAATATGCCCATAAAACAGCTCCGACGATGTTTTCATAATTGAGAAACATACTATTTTCTATGATATTTCCAGAACAAATCGATTTTGGGTGATAAACATGGCTTCCACTTTTATAGAGTTTACAGCAATAGTTCTTCACTAACTCTCGATTTATACTCAATCTTCTGTAAGCTTTTAATGCCTCAGGGCTGTTCTTCTTCATGTCCTGGGATAAATTTATTAGAAAACACATGTAACCAGATTCTCCTATTTTCAATGTATCGATAAATACAATTCTCTTCAATTCGCCGAAAATCAAATGTATTAAATCATGTCTTTGAATATTTTGTCTTCCACAATTTATATCGATATCAATCCTTGGAGTAGCAATGTAAGCTCCTAATAAATCCAAAGAGTAAATTGAAAAATCATAGTAGAAATTTTTATACGCTATTAATCCATCTGGTTCATCTGGAATCCAGGTAAATTGTCTCGCGTTCGCAAAATAATCCAATGGTACGGGATTCAATAGGACATCAAGCCTTTTATCGGATAAATGGACTTCAAAATTGAAAACCTTTATGTCTGATCTTACTAAACGAGATAAAATCTTATTGACATCGGGAGAAATCTTAATTTCACAATTATTTCCAAGTTCCTTCGCTTCTGTGTTTAATGATATTAGAATGACAATAAAAGTAATCACAAGGAAAAGTGTACCGGTTGCTGTTATTGTCATCAGCATGGCAGCCATATTTCGTCTTCTGTAAGAGAAAAACTATATAGAAGTCATAAAATAATGAAGATTCATTTTAGTTTCGTTATTTTGTAAATATTTGAAATAAAGAGTACTTATTTTAAAATGAATGTAAATCTATTTTATTATTTATTTACTAGAAAGACAAATGTTGTGGCCAGCGAAACAAAGGTCATATTGTATTTTGTGCTTTGCTAGTTCCTATCTATTTTAGTTGTAATATTTCCTAATTTGAACTTTAATGAATTTTTGTGAATTTCATGGCTGCAAAAAATAACAAATTTTTATGACTCTAATTTAGGAATATAAACTATGGCATCATTTTCATCAAACCAGTCTCAGTGTCTGACAGTAGCATATCCCAGTCTTTCAGCAGCACATTGAAGGACCTGGTCTCGATCATCTTCCTATACTGTAGTATTTTCAATACTGGACAAGTGAGTCTGGAGTTCTTTCCTTAACACACCATCATATACCTTGTGGACATTCAGTCACCAAGGAATGCCAACTGGCCCTCTTCTCTCTTTCACTTTAATCATCATCTGGAACTTTGCACGCACCAGACTGTGGTCTGTGCAGCATTCCGATCCATGAAAGGACTTGACATTAAACATGTCATAGATGTCAGGCTTGCAGATGATAACATAATCCAGTAAGAGCCAAACTTTACACCTTGGATGCATCCACGTTGTTGTGTGATGACCTATGTGCATAAAATGAGTGCTTGCGATGTAAAGTCCATGTTCATCACAAAGCTCCACCAACATGAGACAATTTCTATTCATTTTCCCTACACCAAAACGTCCTAGAGACTTCCATATTTGCCAGTCTGTTCCAACCCCGGCATTAAAATACCCCAGTAGAATGACTTTATCAGAAATGGGGATTTTCCTAAGTATGGCTCTCAGCTGGGTATAAAAAATAGTTTTATCTTCATCACAACTAGTCAAAGTAGGTGCATAGGCACTTATTAGAGTAGCAAACCACCAACCTTTCAGGTGCAATCATAGAGTCATTAGATGTTCATTTTTAGGAACAGGAAGCTCCTCCAGCTTCTTAAGAATATCAGATCAAACTGCAAAGCCAGCACCAGCTTCTCTGCGCTCCTCCTTCTAACTTCCCTTCCAAAAAAAGGTGTCTCCACCTCTTACTTCCTCAAGGTGACTTTCACTTGCTATTCGAATCTCTGAAAGTGCAGCTATATCAATGTTATATCGGTTCAGCTCACGAGCAACAAGTGCAATACGTCTTTCGGGCCTACAATCACTCTTATTATCCAACAGAGTGCGCACATTCCTACATGAAATGTTCAGGTTTCACCCAGATTTTGTATTAAAAAAAGTAGCCTTGTTTTTCGAGCGCAATGTTGACATCCGTCAGTCGCACTAAACTGACCAGACAGGCAATTTTTGATTCACCTTTTCTAGAACCTTCCCGGCAGCAGTGCCCTCTCCAAATGGAGCTGCTCAGACACTCCATGCAGCAACCGAATCCTATCGCTGTCTTGGGCGACAAGGAGACGACTTTATATCTAGCATGGGCTTGCTACGCGCAGGTCACCGACTACATGCTTCCAATCCGTCAGGTCTGCATGCTTCACCACCTTCCCATCGCCGCAGGACTTCCGAATAAAAATAAAATAAATATATTCTAAAAGTAAATAAATATAGGGAAAAAAAGCAGCACATATCGAGCAGAGGTCAGCAATGCATGTGAAGAGTTTTTGGTCCAATAAGGCTTGCACGACGCCTTACGGACGCACTCCCCTCTACTGACATTATCCAGCGACAAGCCAGAGCAAGATATCTGGTGCCAAACAAAAATACCCTGTTGTTAATGGTGAAATTCCAATGAAGGAGCCTTGAATCGAGGTTAGAAACCGTTCTTTCTCTATTAGCAAGAAATCTTGAAATAAAACTGAATAATAACATACACACACAAACACACATATAGATAGATAGATAGATAGATAGATACATACATACATACATACATACATACATACATACATACATACATACACACACATGTACATATGTACGTATGCATGTATGTATATGTATGTATGTATGTATGTATGTATGTATGTATTTATATATGCTGCATAGAAAGAGTAGAAACGAGAAAGAGATAGACAAATCGAATGCCGTAATTTATGTAAATTGAAACTTACAGTTTAGCTGATTAATATGTCGTATCACTGACCACGTTGACTTTGGGTAGACATTCTAAATCACTGAACCAATAATGAGATCACTGTAATTATTACATCAACATATTTTTTAAGTTTATGATTAGTCACGAAATTAACCTGAATTAATATCAAATGTTATGTTTCACTATCCACAATAAAACTAGGATAGACTTTCACGTGAAATATACTGAAGCATCACTCCTCTGTATATTGTAAACAGGAATCAGAGTGTCTAAAGAATTTATCGAAACAAGGGTGTGTATGATCCACTTTACTCTGTTAAGTTCCGTCTTTCTTAACAATATGTGATGAATACTTCCGATAGCATGCGATACAAGAGGAGTACTTGAGACAATATGAACGCAAAATGTCTTATTATTAATATTTTATTATTGAGGCGGCGATCTGGCAGAAACGTTTCGCCTGGCGAAATACTTAGCGGTATTTCGTTTGCCGTTGCGTTCTGAGTTCGAATTCCACCGAGGTCGACTTTCCCTTTCAACCTTTTGGGGTCGATAAATTAAGTATCAGTTACGCACTGGGGTCGATGTAATCGACTTAATCCCTTTGTCTGTCCTTGTTTGTCCCCTCTATGTTTGGACCCTTGTGGGCAATAAAGAAATAAGAAACGTTAGCACGCCGGGCGAAATGCTTAGCAGTATTTCGTCTGTCTTCACGTTCTGAGTTTAAATTCTGCCGAGGTTGACTTTGCCTTTCAACCTTTCAGGGTCGATAAATTGAGTACCAGTTACATACTGGAGTTGATGTAATCGACTGGTCCCTTCCCAAAAAATTTCGCGCCTTAGAAATATTTATAATATAAGGTATTCCCTCACACTGCTGTTTTCCGCCATTAAGGTAGTGAGCTGGCAGAATCGTTAGCATGTTGGACAAAACGCTTAGCGGTATCTCGTTTATTTTTACTTTCTGAGTTCAAATTCTACCAAGATCGACTTTGCTTTCCATGCTTTCAGGATTGATGAAATAAATACCAGTCGATCACTGGGGGTCGATGTCATCGATAGACCCCCTCCGCCACTCCCTTGAAATTTCCGGCCCTGTGCCTGTAGCAAAAAGGATTATTATCTCCTGTTATTAGGCAGCGAGCTGGCAGAAACGTTAGCACGCCGGGCGAAATACTTAGCGGTATTTCTCCCGTCGCTACGTTCTGATTTCCAATTTCGTCGAGGTCGACTTTGCCTTTCATCCTTTCGGGGTCGATAAATTAAGTACCAGTTGCATACTGGAGTCGATCTAATCGACTGGCCTTCTTCCTAGAGTAGAAAAGAATCGATAGCACGCCAGTCAAAATGAAATACGAGATAAATACGTCAGATAAATGAAATACAAGAGTAGTAAATGAGTAATGCAATTTAATAAATGTCTCATTGCACTTGTTCAGGTATTTTTTTTTTAAATAAGACATCAATCTTGCATGGGATTTCCAGTTGCCTTAATACGTTTTGAAGTTTCAATAGGATTGAGCCCAACGCTCCGATCACCCCTGGTATCACTTTTACATTACCCTCTCGCATTCCATACAGTCTTGCCATTTCCACTTTCAATTCGGAGTCCTTGGTGGGTTTTTTCAACCTCTTTACTCACAACGTTCATGTCATTTGCTATGGCTACATCAACGATCTGACTGTATTTGTCTCTCTTATTCAATATGACAATATCCGGCCGACGTTGTTCGATTACATGATCCGTCTGAAAGTCATAGTCCCTGAGTATCGTTACTTTTCCATCCTCCTGCATAACTTTACTTGCTATATTCTCATACCAGTTCTCTGTTACTTCATATTGGTATTTACAGCATAAGAGCCAATGAAGATACACATACACACACTTTATCATGGCGGCGCTTGTATTCTTTTTGTGCAAGGCTCTCACATCCCCTAACTAAGTGGGTCACATTTTCCACACTCTTTCCACAGAGTCTGCATTTCTGGATGTCAGAAGTTTTATAGATGTTATACTTCACTGAATTGGTAGCGAGAGCACTTATCTATGCCTAATTCCATGCCTATATCTTTGTTGAAGAGTCTTACAGTCTGTATTAAGGAATCTATTTCTCTTTCATTCTTACTAAAACCCTTTAGATCATCCATGTAGAACAAATAGTTACTTTTTCCATTACTGTTTCTGAACTGATACCCTGCTTTTGCATTCTTTAATACTAAACTGAAGGGGATCAAACATAGAACAAATATTAAAGGGGACAATGAGTTCCCCTGCAAAATTCCTCTTTTGATACTAACTTTCCATCAGACTGTGTCGCCTGAGTATAGATCTACTTTCCATTTCTTCGTGCTACAGTTAATTAATTCTCTTATGTTGTCTGCTATACTGAACATACTAAAAAATTCACTTATCCATGAGTGTAGGATCATGTCATAGGCTTTTCTATATTCGATCCATGTTATTGTTAGATATTTCTTTCTAGCTTTTTCTTCATTTGCAACTGCTTTGTCTATATATAATAGATCATGCGTTCCTCCAGCCTTCTTCCTGCAAGCTTTCTTTTTTTCTGGTAGTAAATTCTGGGTGCCAAAGTGCTCGTAATTGTTTTCTGAAAGCATTCCTGTTGATAGCTTCCACACTAATGATAAGAAAGTGATTGGTATATATTTACTAGCTGTATTACCCTTGCGCTTATACTTCATAACGTGTATTGTCCTCCCTCAAGTCATCCAATCTGGCATTATTCCTCTATTAAGGTAATCCTGAAGTTGTTCTTTCAGCCTCCCATGTAAACTACTGAATTTCTTTAGCCAGTAACCCTCTTGAGATGCTATCTTTGATCCAACTATTATTATTATTATTATTATTATTATTATTATTATTATTATTGCTTTTGCACAGCTTCTAACGCTGACGATGTACTACGGTATCAGCTGTTCACTACCAGTGAACTAAGGTAACACCTCTTATTTGTCGAGCACCATCCGGAGTATTCGAGCGGTTCCAAGCAGAGTTGTTTTCTGCAAGTGCTCCACCATTATTTCAGCCCCTATTTGTGCCATGTACTTCTCAAGGTCTTTACTCACTGTTTCCAGGGCTCCAACAATTATTGGTACTACTACCACCTTTTTCATCGACGACAACTGCTTAACCTCCCAAGCTAACTTGTCATATCTATCGAATTTTCTTTCTTCCTTATCGCATACCTTGTAGTCAGCTGGGCATCCTACATCTATGATCTAATTATTATTATTATTACTATTATTATTATTATTTTATGTTTGACTTTTGTTTTGCATTTGTACAAGTTGGATCCAAGTCTCACCCAGTGACCTCAAGAGACAACAAGTTAGAAGTTCATGTAGGTGTTATGCCTAGGGTACCATATATTTGGATTTGTACAGTTTTGTTCTAGTGAATGTTTAAGAAACCATAAGAAAATTATGTTTGCTTTAAAATTTGAGATCACATAGACAGTATTTTACGTAGGGTATGGGCAGTTCCAATGAGCACTATCTTTTGAACTTCTGCCATTTTGGGGTTTTCTGGTATCTGAGCTAGGTAGTAATCAGCCCGTTTCGCTGTCATTCCCAGGGCACCTATGACAATAGGCATTGTTTTCGTCTTCAGATTCCACATTTTGCTAATTTCTATTTCAAGATCTTTATATTTGCTCAGTTTTTGGTAGGTCTTGACAGATACGTTTATATCGATTGGGAGGGTCATATCAATGAGGAGGCATGATTTTTGTCTGAAGTCTTTCAGTATGATGTCTGGCCTATTTGCGTCTATCTTTCTGTCAGTTTGAATGGTGAAGTTCCAGAGGAGTGCAATGTGATCATTTTCAAGTACTGGGGGTGGTTTGTGTTCCCACCAGTTTTTATCATGGGGCAAGTCCAGGTTTTTGCATATTACCCAGTGAATATATTGTGCAGCTCTATCATGCCTGTTGAGATACTCTGTAGGCGCAAGCAGACTGCACATGGAGACAACATGATCGATGGTCTCATTTTGTTGTTGGCATATACGACATAATGGGGAGCTGCCGTTCTTTAATATGTTGGCCTGGTAGTTCTTTGTAGGTAGGCATTGATCTTGGGCTGCTATGATAAACCCCTCTGTTTCTGATTTCAAGCCAGAGGCCATTAACCATTGGTGGGTAAGGGCTTTGTCAATATCTGCATTATTCGCTCTCTTTGGGTATTTGCCATTGAGAGGTTTTCCATGCCATTTTTCAGTCATAATATCTAAGGCAACAATTTTAGCACGGGTTTTCAAGCGCTTAGCTTTTTCTGCCGGTGTTTCTAGTTCGTCTAATTCTTGAGTTTGTTGCAATTGGAATTCATTTAGATAGTCCTTTGCCTGTTTTGTTACTGAGTAAGATGCTTTCTTGCTTTCATGTTTTAAGACAAGTTTTAGAATCCAGTCCTCAGAGTTTTTCAGATAGGTGTCTAGGCCAATTGTGGCTACCTTCATTGATAATGCCAGCTGTAGCAGTCCTCGGCCTCCCTCTTTTCTTGGTAGATAAAGACGTTCTATATCTGCCTTAGGGTGGTGCATTCTATGCATTGTCAACAGTTTTCGTATTTTTCTGTCAACATTACATATTTCAGTAATTGACCAGTTAACGATATTGAAACTGTAAGTCACGACTGGTATGGCTAGAGCATTGATCGCTTCGATCCTGTTTCTCGCGTTCAGCTCTGTCTTCAGTATTGCTCTCACCCTGCGATAACATTCTCTTCTGATCCTTTCCCTCATCACTGAGTGCTTGATATTGTCCCCTTCAATTACCCCTAGGTATTTGTAGCTCTCCGCTGGTTCTAACTCTTTTATGACATTTTGCTGGTCAAGGTTCACATTAGATGTATTTGTCATTTTTCCTTTGATAAAGGTAGCTTTTGCACATTTATCAAGGCCAAATTGCATCCTGATGTCATCACTGAATTGTTTAACAATCGCTAGTAGGCCTTTGAGTTGTTGGTCATTTTTTGCAAAGAGCTTTAAATCATCCATGTAAATGAGATGATTTATATTTTTATTAAATATTTTATAACCATACTGTGCATCATTGAGCAATTTTGAGAGCGGTATTAGGGCTAGACAGAAGAGGAGTGGTGATAGTGAGTCACCCTGGAAAATGCCACATGAAATTCTTATATCTCCAGCATTTAGAGATTCATTGTCATTGTTCAACATCAGTGTGGTTCTCCATGATCACATACTTACAGATAAAAAGTTTCGCAGAGTAGGAGCTATTTTATACATTTCCAGACATTTCCTAATCCAGCTATGTGGTAGGCTATCAAAGGCCTTTTTATAGTCTATCCAGGCTATTGACAAGTTTTTGTGTCGCTTGTGACAATCTTCTAAGATCATCTTATTGATGAGTAGCTGATCTTTACAACCATAAGATCCACGTTTACATCCCTTTTGCTCATTAGGGAATATGCTACTTTCTATTAAAAAACTATAGGTGTACTCGGTTAAGACAGATGTTAGCGTCTTATACATTGTTGTTAAGCAGGTTATGGGGCGATAATTTTTTGGTTCGTTTGTTTCCTCATTTTTTGGAAGCAGGAATGTTAAACCATTAACTAGCCAAGAGGGCATCAAACTAGGATTTTGCAAAACATCGTTGTAAAGTTTTGTTAGCAGTTCATGGCTTTCTGGGAAGGCATTCAACCAGAAGTTAGGAATTTTATCCTTTCCTGGAGACTTCCATTTGCTTGACCTCCTGAGAGCAGATCTTATATCTTCTACCTTGACCCCCTCCCACTTTTGCTCCTCTAAGGAGTCTAGGTCTGCAGATATTCTATCAATCCAAGGGGCCTTTTCATTGTGTGTTTTATCTTCTGCCCAGATTTTATTCCAAAATTCTTGCACTTCTTCTTTTGATGGGACAGACTTTATTGTTACTGGTGTTTTCCCTATCTTCCTGTAGAAATTTTTGGGGTTATTTTTGAACATGTTATTATCTCGGAAGAATCTAACACGCTTTTCATACCTTGCTATGCGGGCAGCTTTAGCACATACCTTTTGCTTGATGGTTTCTATGGTGGCATCAATGTCAACTATGGTTTTCATATTATATTTTTTCTTTAGTTTTTGGGTCTTTGTAGGTTTGATACTCTTGTCAAATTTAAGGTTTTTCAAACATTCTATGTCAGATCTAAGCAGCTTAATTTGGTGTTGAATGCGTTCTTGCCAAGAAGGCTTTTTGTGCGAGTGTTGTCTTTTTCTAATCTTTTCACCACATAGAATCGTTGAGATTCTTGCGGATGCATAGTACAGGTGGTTGAGATCTGTAATATCAACATCATTAGCTGAAATTATATCCTTAAGTGCAAGGCGGATTTTACCAATTATTTTCAGGTTTTGGTTAGAATTGCGAATTTTGGGGAGAGTGTCGCGTTCATTCATACTAGTTTCTTTAATTTTCAGCCATTCAATCATGATTTGATTTTTTAGATCATGTAGTTCTGTTGCGTCGATTTCTGTATGACTTTCTTCATCTATTTGATTTTCACTTGCCTTAGTGTTTATGGTTGGTTCAGAGAGTATTTCACTTTGCCTATCAGTTACCTTAACTCTTTCAATCATTACTGTATTTTCATCAGCCTATCATTATTATTATTATTATTATTATTATTATTATTATTATTATTATTATTATTATTATTATTATTATAGGTGGGGCGCAGTTAGTATTTTCTTCAGATCGAGAAGCCCACACCACACAAAAGATCCCTGAATAAGGGTTGCTTAAGGATGTTTAACGAAACACCCATATTTTCAGGAATTATCTAAACCCCGAACAATTCCTCTCAACACATAGCTATGATTCTCCTTCATTACTTTTGATCATGATCAGAGATGCACATATCGTCAGCCACTAAGAGACATGCTCAACTGGTTATGGTCAAATAACTGACAAGCAAACCTGTGGTATTGAGCAGAATATTTGCTTTTATACGAAGACAAGACATGTACATGATACCACTTCCAATCAGTTAAGATGAGAGGTCATGAAAGCCACTACCTGGTACTATCATCATCGTCATCATCATCTTCATCATCATCATCACTATTATTATTATTATTATTATTATTATTATTATTATTATTATTCAGTAGTTTTATTTTTATAACGTGCTTTCACTTCACTGCCGAGCGCAGCTCTGTGTGCCTTGGGTATGTGCTGTGGTTTGTTGTGGTGCTCTTATGTTTACTGTATTGAAAGTGTTTTGCGTAGAATGTGTGCAGTACCCAGTAGTGCAATTTTCTGTATGTTATATATATTTGTAAGTCCTGGTGTTTTTGTTATGTATTTGTCTGAATATTTTTTTATTATACCTAAGGCACCTACTATGATAGGAATTGTTTCTGTTTTTAGATTCCACATTCGAGTTACCTCTATTTCCAGGTCTTTGTATTTTGAAAGTTTTTCCATTTCTTTTAGAGAAACGTTGTCATCTGCTGGTATTGATACATCAATTAGAAAGCATTGTTTTTCTTCATGATCTTTGACAACTATATCTGGTCTATTTGCCTTAACTTCTCTATCTGTGTGTATTGGCATATCCCAGAGTATGGTTGCTTTCTCGTTTTCTGTGACCTTTTCTGGCGTGTGTTTATACCATCTTTTTTCTGTTGTTATTCCATAGTGTTGGCATAGCTTCCAGTGTATATAGGTCCCAGCTCTGTCGTGTCTGAATATATTCCTTCTTAGCCAGGACTGGGCAGCCAGAGATAATATGATTTATTGTTTCTTGTCCATCTCCACATATTCTACAGTTACTTGTTATGTTTCTTTTCATTATGTGTTTTTGGTAATTTCTGGTGGGGAGGCTTTGGTTTTGTGCAGCAATTAAAAATCCTTCAGTCTCTGCTTTGAGTCCTGAGCTTCTCAGTAATTGCTGGGATTTTTCTGTCTATTTCTTTTGCATTTAGTTTAGCCCAGTATTTACCATGTAGGGGCTTTTCTTGCCATCGTTTTATCATGGTCCGTTGCTGTTCTAGTTTTAGTTTGGATTTCATTTGTTTTATAGCTTTTGTTGTTTCTTCTTCTTCTTCTTCTTCTTCTTCTTCTTCTTCTTCTTCTTCTTCTTCTTATTCTTCTTCTTCTTCTTCTTCTTCTTCTTCTTCTTCTTCTTCTTCTTCTTCTTCTTCTTCTTCTTCTTCTTCTTCTTCTTCGTATTTGTTAGGTAGATTGATTTCTTGTTTGTATTTGTCAGCTTCCTTAAATACTGAAAACAGTTTTTTGTTTTGCTCGTGTTTTGTGGCTATTTGTATTAGTTTTCCTTGCTTCTGGAGTAGGTATTTTTGCAGTCCTATGGTGGTTATTTTATAATAGTTTTCTAGCTGTATAAGACCCCTGCCACCTTCTGTGCGTTGTATATATAGCCTTTCTATGTCAGATTTTGGGTGGTGCATCCTATATCCTGTCATTATTTTTCTTGTTTTCCTGTCTATTTTAGATAGTTCGTTTAGTGTCCAGTTAAGGATGTTGTAGCTGTAGCTTATAACTGGGACAGCTAAAGTGTTGATACCCATTATCTTGTTTTTAACATTGAGCTCTGTTTTTAGTATTGATCTAACTCGTCTATAGTACTGTTTCTTTATTTTTTCTTTCATTTGTGTATGTTGTATCCTATCTAGTTCATTGACTCCTAAATACTTGTATGGTTGGATTTCGTCTAGTTCTCTTATTTCATTGGCTTTATCTAGTGTTATATTGCTACTTTTAACTAATTTTCCTCTTTTCAGAGTTGCTTTGGCACATTTTTCTAATCCGAATTTCATATCTATTTCCTTGGTAAAGCCGTGTACTGTCTGTAGTAGTGTTTCTAGCTCTTTGCCGTTTTTAGCATATAATTTTAGGTCATCCATATATAGAAGGTGGCTGACTGTTTTTCCGTAGCATGTGTAACCGCATCCAGTTCTATTTAGCAATTCAGTTAAAGGTGTGAGTGCCAGGCAGAACAGGAGTGGAGAGAGCGTGTCTCCCTGGAATATTCCTCTTCTAATGGGGATGGCTTTCGTTTTCACAAGTCCCTCTTTTGTTTGGAGCTGTAGCACTGTCTGCCATTTGTTCATTGAGTGCCTTAAACAATTGACAAAGAGGGGAGGCGCGAAAAAGGTGAGCTTCCCAACATCATCGGCAACAACAACACACACTCACAACAAATAGCAACACCTTCTCCACTGCAAACACCAGCACTCCCACACACCACAAACGTAACAGCCATCAACACAAAAAATGAACACCTATTAGACTTTTTAAAAAACAATACAAATGCAAACACCACAAATTTCATTATACCCCTACACAACGCACCACCAGCACACATACTCACACTAAAAATAACCCAAGAAAACTATAATAAAATAAAAGAAAAGTTTCCGAATGATGTTGGGTCGCTAGGGAGAAGCTTCTCCCAGAGCCTTTATCAAAATTTAGTGGAGACACCCACACGAAAACATAGGGGAGCCACCCCACCAGAAAACAGTAAGTAGAGCCTTTTCTCTTCTAATACTTTCCTTTTTTAAAAAAAAAACATGGTAATTCTCAGAATCGGAAGCATAAACGTGAGAGGCCTCGGGTCGACTTGGAAACAAGGTCACCTGTTGAACGACCTGAGGCTTTACAGTGTAGATGTAGCAGCCATTAGCGAAACCAGGCTCTCCAACCCGAAGGAACTCGCAGCCCTTTTTGGCGGGTACGAGATTTTCCTATCTCCGTGTCGGCCGGGAGCGGGCGGTGGAGGTACTGCGGTGCTATTTCGGAAAGGCCTAGACTTGAAAATAAGGGCAGTCTTCCTGGATCCGGAAGGTAAGTTGGTGGTCCTGGACGTCGATAGTAGTGATGGTGCTGCTTTCAGACTGCTGGCTGCCTCCGCTCTGACAGGAGCAGGGCAGTCGGATTATTTCAAACGTCTGGAAGTTTTCCTAGGTACTTCTCGCACTTTAGTGCTAGTTGGGGACTGGAACGCTGTCCTAGACGAACGTATCGATAGGGTGGGTGCGGGAGCATCTAATAGGAAAGGGGGATGCAAGAGCCTCGCCAACCTGCTCAAACGCTTTCAGCTGTCCGATAGATATCGACTAGACAACCCGAGTGTGCCAATGTGGACTTGGACTAATCGCATCGGGTCGTCTAGATCGTACTTAGATAGATTTTTCTGTAGGCCAGCGGATAAGGATAGCATAGGGTGTCCACAATTCAACATAGTCGGCTACACGGACCACAAATTCGTGATCTGTACGGTCGACTTAGATAGGCTCCATAGACAAGGCCCCGGTTACTGGAAGCTAAACACGTCGACAACGGCGTGCAAAGCCTACAGAGACCGGATTAGTTTATTAGTTAAGAGGGCTTTAACCGGGGCAATCATCAACAACAACTGGTGGTTCACCCTGAAGCGGGCAATTAGAGCAGAATCAATTAGGTTTAGTAAGGCTCTAGCTGTAGAACGTAAGAAAACAGAGCGGGATTTAGTTAACAAACTAGACGAGGCTCTTGGGACAGGCATCGCAACCGACGTGTTAGCAGCGAAGTTGGCCCTCGACCAACACTTTGATGCCAAGCATGAAGGCTGCGTTGTCAGAGCTAAAGCACTTTCGGTAAGCGGGGAGGGGACTAAGGCCGCTCGATGGGCCCGCGTAGTTGAGGCGAAGCGTGGCAACAGAGCGATCATTCGGTCTTTGGTGGACCAGAACGACTGCGAGATTTCGGGACCGAAGCAGATGTGTTCGGCCTTTCAGCAGCACTTTGCTCAATTGTTCGGGACAAACGGTAGGACGGACGACGGAACAGATTTCGGTGTGTACCTAGACGGCCTGCCGCAACTCTCGACCAGCGAGGCCGAGTGCTGCGAAGGACCGATATCTGCCTGGGAAGTACGGGAAGCGATGAAAGGCTGCACGAGAGGTAGATCACCGGGTTTGGATGGTCTGCCTTACGAGCTTTATACGTCAATGCCAGACTTGTTTGCGGGCGTCTTGGCAAACGTCTACTGCAACTGGCAACAAAACGGGAGAATTCCTGCTTTTGTTTGTCGGGAAGTGGTGGCTTTGCTAAGAAAGGACCCAAACAAGGGGGACATTATAGGGAACTTTAGGCCCATCACTCTGCTCAACACAGAGTTGAAGATCTTGGCCAAGGTGCTAGCCAAGAGATTGGCGCCTGTCGTGGGCAAACTGATCGGCAAGGCGCAGACATGCGCTGTGCCGACTAGGTCTATCCACGACAACCTTCATCTCATGCGCTACATCATAGAGAGAATGGGTAACGAAGCTGGTGCGGGTGGGGCTTTGATCAATTTAGATCAGTCTAAAGCCTTCGATAGGGTCGACCATCGATACCTGGCAGCTGTTCTCAAGGCAGCTGGTTTCGGTCCGGTCTTCCGCGGGTGGATAGCTGCTTTATACAGCGGCATCTGCTCGGTCATACGGGTGAACGGCCATCTATCAGAACCGTTCAACATCTCGCGTTCGGTTCGCCAAGGGTGTCCTCTCTCCTCCCTTCTGTATGTATTGACTCTCGAGCCATTACTGCGGAAGTTGGAGGCTTTGAGGGGCGTCCCGCGTGATCTGGAATGTGGAAGGAGCGTGTCTGCTTATGCCGACGACGTTACCGTGATGGTGTCGAGCCACAGGCATATTGACCTGATTGGCGAGACACTAAACGAGTATGAAGCGGTGACAGGTGCGAAAATTAACGCGGAAAAGTCAATGGGCTTGCAACTAGGCACCTGGAGGGGCAAGTCCATGCCGTCCAACAGCGTCGTAGGGCGCTGGACAGACGGACCCGTTAAACTGCTCGGGGTCTGGTTCGGTCCGGACCTCCAGTTGGAGAAAAACTGGGAAGAGGTGACGAACAGGGTGGCCAACCTCACCCAGAAATGGGCTGAGAGGAAGCTCTCCTTGAAAGGTCGAGCGGAGGTAGCGAATGCGTACATCGCATCCGTCATCTATTACCGTTTGACCGTCGTCCCTTGTCCCGACTGCTGGTTAACCAAGATGGTACGCTTGCTCTTCAACTTTTTGTGGAAGGGTCAGGTACCACTGGTCAGGCGCTCCATCTGCTGTCAGCAGCCGCTGAACGGAGGCCTTGGCATGCCGTGGTTGCTGATGCGCAAACATGCGCTCAGGCTACGACATCTCAGGCGCTTCCTGGACGGTGAACAGGTGTGGTCGCCTTTCGTCAGACGCGATTTTCCGCAGCTCGTTTCTTTAACAGAGCTGCAATCCTGGATCAAACGTAGACCGAGAAAGGGCGCTTGGCACCTCGAGTGCCGCCAAGCTCTCACCGCCCTCAGTCGGGCGGGCAGTGCGATCGGTAGTAGATCCACTCTAGCTTTCTATAGAGGGTTAGTGGGAGAAAAGTGCGACGACGTTCTCGGGGAAACTCTAGGCGTCGAGGATAATCAGCTAAGCAGTCTGTTCAGGAGAACTTTCGGGCCGGGGCCCATGGATAATTTCCAAAGGTCCCTCGCCTGGCAGTGCTACCGAGGTGCGCTACCTGTTCGAGATAAACTCTACCGACAGGGAAGTGCCGTCAACCGGGCTTGCCCGAGGTGCGCTCAGGACGACGAAACCGTTCTGCACGCACTCGTCCAGTGCCCGAGCATTGCTGACCTGTGGGTCTATATCGAACAGCTACTGTCACGTGTAGGACGGATCCGGCTATCAGCTGGATCCATCGTGAGAATTGACCCGCCGACCTCCTTTAACCAGGAGGGCAAGGCAATTTTCCTATGCCTAGTGGCTGTAGCGAAAGAGGTGATATGGTGGACCCGTTTGAAAGGGTTAAAGACAGACACTTTCCTCTTTGGCCAAGGCCTCATCAACTTTTTCAAGTTCCACTTAAAAAGGAAGATGAGAGTAGAGAGGGAAGTGTTGTCTCATAGCAAATTCGTTGAAAGATGGGTGACTGTTGGAAAAATGGCCAGTATAAACGGACCAATTCTGAGAATACACCTGTAGAAAAAAAAAAAAGGTAATGTAAAAGGAGAAAGAGCTCTATACCCCTTTCTTATTTTTTCTGACCAGGCTCCCGTGGTTTTATGGGTTTTTCCACGTGAAACCTTTCCTTTTTCGAAGCGCCTCCCCCTTTGGGAGTTCTACTTATTTATTTATCTATTTATTTATATCTTTCTTCGTTTTCTTCCTCTGTGTAGACGAACTTTCCTACCTTTTCGGACAAAACCTTTTGTAACCTTCGTCCTGTCTTTGTCCTTATATGTCTTTAATTGATATTAGCCCTTGTGGCCAATAAAACGAATTAATTATTATTATTATTATTATTATTATTATTATTATTATTATTATTATTATTATTATATGTTTGTACAAGTTGACTCCAAGTCTCACTCAGAGGCCTCAAGTTAGAAGTTCAAGTTGGTATTATGGCCAACGTGCCATATTTTTGATTTTGCACTGAGTGAAGTAATGCCTCCCTTTACAAGGACCCGCTTTACGAGACCCCGAATTTCCTATTTTTTATATTCCAAGCCCAAGATCCAAATTTTGAACGAATTGCAAAAGTTTCTACTACCATAACAAATGCTTCTTCGTGTTACCCAGAAATTTATAGGCAGCGAAAGAAAGCATCTTCAAAACAAACAACTCTCGACTTGTTTTTAAAAAGAAATCTAGTGGCTGTGTGGTAAGTAGCTTGCTTACCAACCACATGGTTCCGGGTTCATTCCCACTGCATAGCATCTTGGGCAAATGTCTTCTACTATAGCCTCGGGCCAACCAAAGCTTTGTGAGTGGATTTGATAGACGGAAACTGAAAGAAGCCTGTCGTATATATGTATATATATATATGTATGTGTGTGTGTGTATATGTTTGTGTGTCTGTGTTTGTCCCCCCAACATCGCTTGACAACCGATGCTGGTATGTTTGCATCCCCGCAGCCTAGCGGTTCGGCAAAGAGACCGATAGAATAAGTACTAGGCTTACAAAGAATAAGTCCTGGGGTCGATTTGCGCTCGACTAGAGGCGGTGCTCCAGCATGGCCGCAGTTAAATGACTGAAACAAGTAAAAGAGAGTAAAGAGTAAAGAGTAAGTCCGTCTACGAGTGCCTATGAATCGGCGATTGCGTCTACAAGTGAGATGGTGCGCTCGAGTCTAGTGCGAGTGAAAGCAAATCAGAAAACGATTATAATAATGATATTTTTTTAATTATAAATGATCTTTACATTCTTTTTACTTTACATAAAATATTCTTTACATTTTACTGTTGTTTTATTGCCATTTATTTAGGAGTATTATAAATTTTAGAAATAAAATATTTTGTTCTGGGAACGAATTACGATCTATAACATTACTACTAATGGGAAATTATTGCTCTGTTTTACAAGTTTTCGTTTTACGAGAATGGCCTCCGGGAACAAATTAACTCGTATATCAAGGCGTTACTGAGTGTTCTAGAGAATGTCTGTCAAAATATAAGTAAATTAGAAGTTTATTTTAAAAGAAATTTGATTATAAGATGACATTCTGATGTTAAGGTGATAGTAAAAGGTGTTTACTGTTATGTACATTTAAAAGTATTTTGACACTGTTTACAGTTTTAAATGTTTTGGGGAATTACATAGACAATATTTTACGTAGCATATGAATAGTTCCTATGAGCACTATTTTCATAATTTCTTCCACTTTTGGATTTCCTACTATCTAAGATGGGTAGCAATCAGCCCCTTTTGCTGTTATTCCTAGGCACCGATCACAAAGGTATTGTTTTAGTCTTGAGGTTCCACGTTTTGCCAATTTCTATTTCAAGATCATTATACTTGCCTAGTTTTTGGTAAATCTTAACACATACATTTATGTCGATTGAGAATGTCATATCAATGAGGGGGCATGATTTTTGTCTGAAATCCTCCAATATAATGTCTGGCCTATTCGCATATATCTCTCTGTCAGTTTGAACGGTGAAGTTCCAAAGGAGCGAAATGTGGTTATTTTGAAGCAGTGGAGGTGGTTTGTGTTCCCACCAGTTTTTATCATGTGACAGGTCCAATCTTTACAAATTACCCAGTGAATACACTTTGCTGCTCTATCATGCCTACTGAGATACTCTGTAAGCGCAAGAAGACTACAGGTAGAGACATGATCGATGGTTTCATTTTGTTGTTAACATACACGACATGTTGGGCAACTGCCGTTCTTTAATATGTTGGCCTGGTAGTTCCTTGTAGGTAGGCATTGATCTTAGGCTGCTATGATAAACCCTTCTGTCTCTGATTTTAAGCCAGAAGACACTAGCTATTGATGGGTAAGGGTTTTATCAACATCGGCATTATTCACTGTCTTTGGGTATTTGACATTGACAGGTTTTTCGTGCTATTTATCCAGTAAGAATATCTAAGAAAGCACGGCTTTTCGTGCGCTTAGATTTTTCTGTGCTTGTTTCCAGTACGTCTAAATCTGGGAGTTGTTGTATTTGGAATTCACTTAGATATTTCTTTGCCTATTTTGTTACTGAGTGTGAGGCTTTTATTCTTTTGTTTCCATGCTTTAAGACAAGCTTTAGCATCCAGTCATCAGAGTTTTTCAGGTAGGTGTTTAGGCCAACTGTGGCAGTCTTCATTATCAATTCCAGTTGTAAAACTCCATGGCCACCCTCTTTTCTTGGCAGGTAAATTCGTTCTATATTTTCCTTAGGGTGGAGCATTCTATTCATTGTCAACAATTTACGTATTTTTCTATTAAGATTACAGATTTCAGTAACTGACCAGTTATTAATATTGAAATTGCAAGTCACAACCGGTATGGCTAAAGTATTGATCGCTTCGATCCTGTTTCTTGGATTCAGCTCTGCGATAACATTCTTTTCTGATCTTTTCCCTCGTCATTCAATGTTTGATTCCATCATCTACAAATACCGCTAGGCGTTTATAACTCTGGTTCTAACTCCTTTATCACATTTTTTGGTCAAGATTAACATTGGATGTTTCTATTATTTTCCCTCTGATGAAGGTACCTTTTGCACAGAAACTCCCATGTCCCTGGCAATGGGCCTGATTAACTTGGAGGGATAGTTGTCAATCATGGCCTGGATCTCAACAACAAATTCAGGAGTTTTTTTCTTATCAGACTAATCAGAGTGTAGTTTCCGAGCTGCCGTACCTTCGTAATCACCATTAGACTCCTCCAACTCTTTCCGAATCCTCTGCACTGTCCTCAGATTGACATCCAAACACTCTGGAATCTTTGTATTGGAGCTTCCGGCGCGAATGCCAAGCAGTACAGCATGTCGTTTCTAAATTTCTGACAGAGTGAATTGCGTCATGGTGCCGAAATGACCCTACTGTATTGTGTAGTCGACAAAATCCCCTAACAACAATGCGCATGTGCGAAATTAAAATGATTAAATGGCGACAATTTACCCATCGTACCCTGTGTATGTATGTGATCGCATGCATGTAAATATGTATATGAATATATATATGTGTATACGCATACATAGGCTACCTGTGGCGCGCCTGTGAATGTATACCCTATGACACAATATGCAGGGTGTACTTGCAGAAAACATATAAAGCGACGAATAATATATTTTTTAATATCATTTTGTTGATTAACAGAGATGAGATTCATTCGCTTTTTTATATGCTTTGATTGTTTCAATGATTTTATCTGACAGGATTGTATCGAAAGCAACTCTAGTATTCATTATCGACAAAAGATTGGGCATCAAAGACGTCATCAGTATCAAAGAAATCTTTGTGAACGTTGATAAGTCTAAGTCCTTTCGACTTATTATATTGTTGCAAGCAAAGAAAAAAGATACGATTAGAAACAGTTTCATAATGGACTTACCAATCTCGAATCTCAATGGAAAATGATGGTTAACAATTGTCTTAAACAAATTGGCATTTATGAAATCTTCTTCATATTTTGTCTGAACTAAATTTGGAAGAAAAATTTTAGTGAGCTTTACAGAATTGACTATTACTGACTTATACTGCGTTATAATAGTCTTCACAATTGCAACGCCATACACGAAAAACATGGCAACAAACCATACGTCACCGACACTATCAGGTTTAGCCAATACTGCGATAGCTATTGTAAATATATAGGTGCATAGAACTTTCAAAGTTATAACAAAAATGTACATTGAATAAAGAGCCCATAATATACAAAACGGTAAGGAGAGAAAAGTTAGAACTACAGCAACAATCTTAGAAATATAATTTGGATTCACATAGAGAGGGAAAATATTAACTCTAGAATAACTTAATGGCAAAGTCGGAATCAAATAAATAAATGGGATTCCGTAATACAAGAGGCACAGAAATAATTCACAGACAGAAAATACAGCGAATAAAATTGTAATGGAAACAAAGGGACAAAGTGTAATGAATTGCCAGAAAATATTTCTTTCGTAGTAATATAACCAAATTTTCTTTATACGGTTAAACCAAGTATAAATTATCAAATACCAGAAACTTGGGTTTAAAGCAGTAGAAATATTAGCTTTCATTATTGCATAGAGTAGATCATAATCCTGTAGTGTAGCAACATTTAAACTGCCATACTTCTCTAATAAACTCATATTTTGAATGAGAAATGTGCAAGTGGATCTTTGATGTAATGTATTATAAGCGATAGTCTCACTTAAACGACTGGGAAGAACAAAGAGGATAAAGTTGAAAAATATGTAGCCCATGAAACACAAAAAGGGACCCCCGAAGAAGCCATCTGTATTCTCATAACTTTGCGGGATTCCTAATATTAAGCCACGATAACCCAATGGTATACTATCTTGGAATAGTATTTCTATTGTTTCATATAAAAAGAAGTAATGCATCAAAAGATCCAGGAAAATTACTGAAAGAGAAAATAGAATAAAAAAGAATCTTCTTAGTCTTGAGGCAAAGAAAGTGGAATGGTGAAAGCAAAATAACCAAGACAGAAAATGAGGGAAATTGTAAGTATTATGGTTTTCGTTGATCCATTCTAATTTGAATGGCGATGTGTTTTGACGGGAAAATGAAGGTAATTTAGCTTTTGATACAAAATTAATAAACAATGGAAAATATGCGCATAAAACTGCTCCGACGAAATTTTCAAAATTGACAAACATACTGACGTTAATATTATTTCCAGAACAAATGGATTTTGGGTGATAAACATGGCTTTCATTTTTATGGAGCTCGCAGCAATGTTTCTTCAGTACATCCCGATTTATACCAATTCTTCTGTAAGCTTCAAATGCGAAAGGATTGTTTTTCTTGATGTCTTGAGACAAATTTATAAAAAAACACATGTATCCAGATTTTCCCATTTGCAATTTATCAATAAATACGAGTTTCTTCAATTCCTGGGAAATCAAATATATTATATCGTGTCTGTGAATATTTTGTTTTGTGCAATTTATATCGATATCAATTCTTGGATTAGCAATGTAGACATCTAACAAATTCAAAGAGTAGATTGAAAAATCATAATAGAAATTTTTATACGCTATTAAACCGTCTGGTTCATCTGGAATCCAGGTAAATTGTCTCGCGTTCGCGAAATAATCTAATGGTACAGGATTAAGAAGGTCATCAAGTGACTTGTTTGATAAATGGACTTCAAAATTGAAAACTTTTTTTTCCAATTTTACTAAACGAGATAAAATCTCACTGACATTGGGAGGAATTTTAATTTCACAATTATTTCCGCGTTCCTTCGCATCGATGTTTAGTGATGTCAGTGTGCTAATAAGAATGATTGAAAGAATAAGAGAACTAGTTGCTGTTAGTGTCGTCTGTACGGCAGCCATATTTGGTTATCTGTAAAAATATAAAAAATAGAACATAAAATAATGAAGATTCGTTTTAGGTTAATTATTCCATAGATATTTCAAACAGAAAATATTCATTATAAAACTGAAAGTAACTAATGAAGAATCATTTTAGTTACATTTTTTTGTAACTATTCGAAATGAAGAAGATTTATTTTAAACCGGATGTAAAAACTGAAGGAGAAGGCAGAAACTGTGATAACCACGACGACAACATTTAAACAAAGACACGGCGAGCTTCCTGAGTTGCAAGGAAAACTGACGTCAAGGAATCGCCACACCTGTTGCAAGCAGACAATTTCTCACGAAACAAAGAAGCCACCATCACCACCACCACCACCATTATCTCGTCACTGTAAGATCCATTTTTGCACCCATCAAACAATGATATCCTCATCGCCATTATGACTGTTGTAGCAGGTCAATCCGTTAGCATACAAACCAATAGGTCATGTAAGCGCAAAAACTGAGTCATTTTTCACTGCAGTGAAGATATCAGAAAAGATTAATTTAAAAATGTAATGGTTGTCACAGTTGAAGAAAATGGTAACCAAAGCAGAGCCTACAGAACAAAGCAGACGCGTGGTAACCTATAGTTGCACGAGGCAAAAAAAGAAGATGAGTGGAAAAACCAATTTAAGTCTATGTAGAAAGGTGCCTGAAATTTGTTCAGAGTAAAAGTACTTTTAGCACTCGTGGCAGAAAATGCAGTACGGTCCATGTCAGATTCTTTACACACATCGAGGCAAGAAACTTTCTCAAAAGTGAGGAATTAATCCTAAAATCTTCATATCGTTGCCGATGCGGTGTGAAGGTGAGGGCGACAGACGTGATGTCAGAAATAAACATCTGATTAATGGTAACGCCTGTATTGGCCGACATTGAAGAAGAGTACTAAAGTAGCTAGAACGAGGCGGAGGGGGAGGTCCGTCCCACGCGACACTTTTATGGGGATAAGCTGTAATAATGGTTTTAATGTCGGGAGATGGACATTACGCACCGTTAAATGCAACAGTCGATATAGTCACTGTGCAATGTATATATTTTGTGGGATCCTGGGGACGGCAAATTGAAGGGCTGCTCCGGGTATCACACACTTTAGCTATAGCACTGAAGAGGTGCCTCATATATCAGAAGGGCGCACGGTAAGCAGGAAGAACTGGCTAAGTATAGGAATGGGGCACTTGACAAAGACAGATCAGGAGAGACTCGAAACTATTTTCCAACTGATTCATTCGTTGGATGGAACCCTTTTTGTATGCGGTGGTTTTTATATCCCTGGCATCGTAATTGCTGCCCGACTCATAGGTAATATTATTCGTTGCACACAACACATTCGTTTTTCATTGTACTCAGCACTCTTGTTAGTACTCTTGTCTTTCGCTAGAACGGACTTTAGTACGATTTTTTAACCCCAAGAAGTCATCTCCTCTAGCTGTTAACACTGCACAGCTGCATCCGATATATTGTGGGTAGGAGGGACCAACACGCAGTAATTCGAACAACTATCATTTATGGTAACTTACGGATTCGGTGCGAGTTCAAAGCGGAACAAACACACCGACTCTTACCGACCTGTTGCCTCAACCAAAACGCTACTCTTTATAAGAGTTTGGTGGAGGCGCAATCGCCCAATGGTTAGGGCAGCGGACTCGCGGTCGTAGGATCGCGATTTCGATTCCCAGACCGGGATGTTGTGAATGTTTATTGAGCGAAAACACCTAAATCTCCACGAGGCTCCGGCAGTGGGGGGCGAACCATGCTGTACTCTTTCACCACAACATTCTCTCACTCTCTCTTCCTGTTTCTGTTGTACCCTGTAATTCAAAGGGCCAGCCTTGTCACACTCTGTGTCACGCTGAATCTTCCTGAGAACTATATTAAGGGCAGACGTGTTTGTGGAGTGCTCAGCACTTGCACGCTAATTTCACGAGCAGGCTGTTTCATTGGTTGGATCAAATGGAACCCTCGTCGTCGCAACCGACGGATTGCCATCAATAAGAGTTCGGCTAGTCTATTCTTCCAATCCCCAGGGGTGTCAATGACTCTCCCCACAACATTGGTAGAGAGCCGAAGATTTGTATGACGCTATCACCCAACTAAGGACTTTCTGCCTACTGCAAAGGCAAAAGAAGAAGAGAAAGCAATCTCCATCATTAATACTACAACCTGATTCACAATAAAAACAAATTTAAGGCGTAGTTGTAGCTGTGTAATAAGACGTGTTCTGCCTAACCACATGCTCTTGGTTCAGTGCCATTGCATGAAACCTTGAGCAAGTATATTCTACAATAGCGTGTGAGTGTGTGTATATGTGCGAATATATATACATATATATGCATATATATATATACATATATATACATATATATACATATATATACATATATATATATATATATATACATATATATATATATATATATATATATATATATATATATACATATATATATATATATATATATATATATATATATATATATATATATATATATATATATATATATATATATATATATATACATATTTGTTTTGCAAGACTTTTGATATGAAATCGTGTGTTGAAACAGATGTTGTTGTACTTGGGGATGGGCATATTGCCAGTTTAGCCAATAAAAACACACGCACTGTATATTTGGTGTTAATTTGCTTAAGCTTTATATTACATTAATCTTAATCTTATTTCGGCCAGAGTTCTTTCGTCATACTTCTGTGACCTCATCAGTGGTCCTTTGTTTCCATTTGGCTGATAGTTAGCAAGGTGAGACACACATAAGAAAGAAGGAAACAAAGGACCACTGATGAGGTCACAGAAGTGTGACGAAAGAACTCTGGCCGAAATAAGATTAAGATTAATGTAATATAAAGCTGAAGCAAATTAACACCAAATATACTGTGCGTGTGTTTTTATTGGCTAAACTGGCAATATGACCATCCCCAAGTACAACATATATATATATATATATATATATATATATATATATATATATATATATATATATATATATAGATATAGATATATATATATATATATATATATATATATATATATATATATATATATATATATATATATATATATATATATATACACACACACATATATCTATACTATAAAAGGCAGATTTTCTCTCTGTGTGTGTGTATGTTTAAAATTCATACATTTACACAATTCCAAATTTCTTCGATTAAACAATCGCAATTAATATTCTAAATACAATTTGTTAGGTCACTGCGTCGTTTTTCACTCCAAAAATTTCCTAATAATGAATAAAATCCGTAAAACTACAGAAGTAAACATTTTCTCCCTAATAAAATTTAATTTCCTCTTTCTAATACAAATCCTTTCAACTCCTACTTTCTCTTATGAACCGTTACGAAAATCCAACAACAAATACAAAAAGAAAGGAAGGAGAAAAAGAAAACTATCAAAACTGAAACAATCACATTTCGATACTGTAATGACAGATACTAAAACTACATACAAAATTACTTTGCCCCTCTAAAATTAACTATTTCTATTCCTCTTACACATCGTTTCAATTGCTACTTTCTCTTAGGAACGTTTACGAACGATCCAAGAAAAAAGACAAAGAAACGAAGGGGAGTGAGAGTCAAATAAACAGACACACTGCCAATCATACGTAAATACACACATATATATGTACCTATGGTTACCAATGGCCTCATTCTAATTGGCAGGAACTAAACCCTAACAGAGAAACGAAAGAAAAAGAGTGAGAGTCAAATAAATATTTTCCCCTGTAACACAATGTCATTTCCTCTTTCTATAACAACTTTCACCTTTTATTCCGCACATGAAATGCCACCTATACACTTACATACAAATACACAGATACATGCAAATACCTGTCACTTATGTACCTATGGTTACCAATGACCTCATGATCATTGGCCCGAACAAAAACAACAACAATAATAATAATAAATTGAATGTATATATCAATCAACAATAAATAACAAACGAAGGTATATAAAAATACTTATTATATCAAGATAGAAAAATGTTATAAAATACTATTAAAAAGAAATATAATACTTGTCTTATCGAAAATTATAAACGTGACATTATTTTCTTTATGTTCATTAGAATATAAACTAACAGAAATATTAAATGCAAATCTTATCCTAACAGGTCTTTCGTTTAAAATACAATTTAAACGAAGTTTTAGGTTAAACTAAAATTACAAACGTAATATAAATAACTTTAATTTTAATATAAAGTAGCTGTGAATAATCAGAGAGAATTTATATTACAATATCGTAAGATGTGGATATAACTGAAAATTTCAAAAAAGAATTGAGACTCACATAGCTGCAACTTCTGCTGCCTTCTTGGAAAGTAGTTTCTTTCTGTATGTTGACAAGAACACAAATTGGAATGTGAAAACAAAATTGGCCAGAAAAGAATGATTATTTTTGAATTGTTATTTTTATTGTACGAACATCAATTATTTGATTCCGGAAGCATTACTCTTACATTGCAATTAAGTTACGTTTTAAATTGTTATAAACTAATGTTTTATGTCAATATGTCTGCCGACTCATGTGTGTACTAGGAGGCATGCGGCTATTTACGTATATACAGGGTGGGCCAAAAGTAGGTAAACACTTTTAAAATTAACTTATTTGTTTTTTACAGGAACCGTGAATAACGTGCTGTGTGTTACGGTGTTCTGGGAGGTTTGAAGAATGTTCCCATGTTGAAGGAGGACATTTCGACCATTTACGAGATTAAACTGTGTTTTATAAATGTAATTGTAATAAATCAGTGTAAAAGTAATAAAATGAAAGAATTTCAATGTGTATACCTACTTTTAGCTCACCCTGTATGTATGTACAGATATATGAGTGTATAGTAGATCATAGTGTTGTATATACGTTCTGCAGGCTGGCACATTCGTTAACAAAAAAGAAAAAGTCCAAAAGAAGAAGAAAAAATAAAAAGATAAAAATATCCAACAAGGTAAAAATCTCTTCCTCCTACTTTCCCAAGGACTGGAATATCTACAACTTTTTGTGAATATTTTAAATCTTCCTCAAAATAAAATAAGTGAGGAAATTTACATACCTACGATCAGCTTTAAAAAAAACCCTTTAATATCTACAACTACTGTGAATACCTATCCTTTCCTTTCTCTCGGAGTATTCAAAAATGTAAACATCATCCACCTTTTTATTCTAAGAACACTGCCATTTCTCTCTCTGCATTCATACCAAAGGCCATATTTAGTAAATCTTAAAACTTTACTATCTACAACTTGTTTACTTTTCTTTTTGATTCTCTCTGAGTATTCGAAAATGTAAACATCCTTTTCATTGCAAAAGTCCTACTGTATTTTTATTATTATTATTATTCAGTAGTTTTATTTTTATAACGTGCTTTCACTTCACTACCGAGCGCAGCTCTGTGCGCCTTGGGTATGTGCTGTGGTTTGCTGTGGTGCTCTTATGTTTACTGTATTGAAAGTGTTTTGCGTAGAATGTGTGCAGTACCCAGTAGTGCAATTTCCTGTATGTTATATATATTTGTAAGTCCTGGTGTTTTTGTTATGTATTTGTCTGAATATTTTTTTATTATACCTAAGGCACCTACTATGATAGGAATTGTTTCTGTTTTTAGACGCCACATTCGAGTTATCTCTATTTCAAGGTCTTTGTATTTTGAAAGTTTTTCCATTTCTTTTAGAGAAACGTTGTCATCTGCTGGTATTGATACATCAATTAGAAAGCATTTTTTTTCTTCATGATCTTTGACAACTATATCTGGTCTATTTGCCTTAATTTCTCTATCTGTGTGTATTGGCATATCCCAGAGTATGGTTGCTTTCTCGTTTTCTGTGACCTTTTCTGGCGTGTGTTTATACCATCTTTTTTCTGTTGTTATTCCATAGTGTTGGCATAGCTTCCAGTGTATATAGGTCCCAGCTCTGTCGTGTCTGAATATATTCCTTCTTAGCCAGGACTGGGCAGCCAGAGATAATATGATTTATTGTTTCTTGTCCATCTCCACATATTCTACAGTTACTTGTTATGTTTCTTTTCATTATGTGTTTTTGGTAATTTCTGGTGGGGAGGCTCTGGTCTTGTGCAGCAATTAAAAATCCTTCAGTCTCTGCTTTGAGTCCTGAGCTTCTCAGCCATTGCTGGGATTTTTCTCTGTCTATTTCTTTCGCATTTAGTTTAGCCCAGTATTTACCATGTAGGGGCTTTTCTTGCCATCGTTTTATCATGGTCCGTTGCTGTTCTAGTTTTAGTTTGGATTTCATTTGTTTTATAGCTTTTGTTGTTTCTTCTTCTTCTTCTTCTTCTTCTTCTTCTTCTTCTTCTTCTTCTTCTTCTTCTTCTTCTTCTTCTTTTTCTTCTTCTTCTTCTTCTTCTTCTTCTTCTTCTTCTTCTTCTTCTTCTTCTTCTTCGTATTTGTTAGGTAGATTGATTTCTTGTTTGTATTTGTCAGCTTCCTTAAATACTGAAAACAGTTTTTTGTTTTGCTCGTGTTTTGCGGCTATTTGTATTAGTTTCCCTTGCTTCTGGAGTAGGTATTTTTGCAGTCCTATGGTGGTTATTTTATAATAGTTTTCTAGCTGTATAAGACCCCTGCCACCTTCTGTGCGTTGTATATATAGCCTTTCTATGTCAGATTTTGGGTGGTGCATCCTATATCCTGTCATTATTTTTCTTGTTTTCCTGTCTATTTTAGATAGTTCGTTTAGTGTCCAGTTAAGGATGTTGTAGCTGTAGCTTATAACTGGGACAGCTAAAGTGTTGATACCCATTATCTTGTTTTTAGCATTGAGCTCTGGATCTGCTAGTATGTTGTTAAAGTTTTCTGCCAGCTTTTTATGGATTCCTGGCAGGTGTTTTAACCAGAAATTGGGGATCTTGTCGTGTCCAGGTGCCTTCCAGTTGCTTAGTCTTTGTAGTGTCTGGGTGACCTCTTCAGTTGTTATAGGGGCCCAGAGTTGCTCAGGTGCTAAGTTCGTTGTTTTAATGGTCCTTTTCTGGGGTTGTTGCTTCACCGACCATATTTGTTTCCAGAATTTCTCTAGTTCTTCTGCTGTTGGTGCTGAAGTAATGTCTATTTTATTTTTACCCAGTTCTTGGTAGTTTTTGGGGGTTGGATTTGAACTGTTTGTTTTGTTCAAAGAAACGTTGGCGTTTCTCATACCGGCGGATCCTTTGTGCTTTGGCAAGGATGTCTTGCTTTAGTTTTTCTTTTGCCTCAAGTAAGTCTTTTTCTGTAATGCTGTATTTGTACAGTATTTTTGTTTTCTTTTTGTTACTTAGTAGTGTTGATTGTTTACTAATTTCGTTGAGAATCGATAAATCTTTTCTCTTTTTTTAAATTTTGTTCTGGATGTTATTTATCCACAAGGTCTGTTTGGGTGGTAGAACTCCTGTTCGGATGGGTTTGAGTGAGTATCCTGCTTCTTTTGTGGCTGCAGTGGCTGCCGCATATATTATGTCATTTAGCTCAGTGATATTGCCTGTTGTTTCTGTGGATGTTAGTTCCGTGACGGCCAGGTTTATGCTATTTATTATTGATGTTTTATTGTGTATTTTGATTATTGTGTATTTTGATTTTTGGGAGATATAATCTGTGGTCCATTCTAAGATCTGTGGTTTTCAGTTCTTTGGTTATTCTCATTTTCATAGTATCGTAATTATTAGGTTTCCCTTCGTTATTTCCAGGCTTTATATTTGTTTTGCCTTCCTTTTCATTCATATGTTTGTCTGTGGTGTTCTGGATTGGTGCTTTTTGTACACTATTATACATCTCTACGGTCTGGGTTTGATGTTTTTTGTTTACTTCGTTTTTGCCGGAAATGTTACGTTTGTCCTCGTGTTTTGCTATATTTACATTATTTTTCTTCCATATTTTATATGTATGTGTTGTTCCGTTTTCGTTTTTTGGGTAGAGCACTGCTGTGAAATAGGCGTATAGTATCGAAATGTATTCCTCACGTGTCCATTTATGCCGTTTCGGTTTTGTTTGCGGGACATGAGGAACAACGTCCGGTCCTTTATTTTGACGGTCATCGTTTTCGTAGGGTACCGGTTCGTTTATTTCTGTTGTCAGATTGTTTTGCACGTTCAGATCTTCGTATTTTTTAAGTAACAAGCTTACAGTACGCACTTCTCGGTTGTTATTCTTGGGTGTAATAATACCGGTGTTATTTAATCTGTTTGTAATTTTTTTGTACATGGTGTTTTGGGGTTCGAAGATGGTTTGATTTTGATGTAACACGTGTGTTTACGATCGCTGTGCAGGTAGTGGAGGTATCAAATTAAAATACATCATTATATTTGGAAAGATAGAAAAAAATTTCAATGAGTATTACTTACTCGGATATAATCCAACCCTTTGTCAGCTATTTTTTGGCTCAATGCGATGTCTTTATTTCCGATGTTTTTGGATAAGTTTCGGAGCAGTGATTTATCGTTCTCACATATTAAACTTCCCCGGTGTTATTCTGTCTCCCCGGTGTTATTATTATTATTATTATTATTATTATTATTATTATTATTATTATTATTATTATTTCAAATTTTTGCCACAAGGGCAGCTTGGGGGAGGCAGGGATGAGTTCATTACATCGACACCAGTGTTCAACTGGTCCTTATTTTATCGACCCCGAAAGGATAGAAGGTAAAGTCGACCTCAGCGGAATTTGAACTCAGAACGTATCGACGGGCGAAATACCGCTAAGCATTTTGTCCAGTTTGCTAACGATTTTGCCAGCTCGCCGCCGAAGAAGAAGAAGAAGAAGAAGAAGAAGAAGAAGAAGAAGAAGAAGAAGAAGAAGAAGAAGAAGAAGAAGAAGAAGAAGAAGAAGAAGAAGAAGAAGAAGAAGAAGAAGAAGAAGAAGAAGAAGAAGAAGAAGAAGAAGAAGAATCTATTTGTCTATTATTTATTTGTTAATTCTAAAATTCATTTGATTTAATATTTAGCGTTATAGTTAATTTTATTCGCTTATTCTTCTTTTCACTCTTTAAAATCAAAGTTGTAGATTCAAAGCCACTGTTGATAGATTGAAGAAGTGTAATTTAGAACAATTTACTAGGGAACATCTAATGTCAAGATTGGTCACTGTGGTATAGGGTGGTCTGTATTTTGGAGTACAACACGCAGAATCGGAAATGACCAGAGAAGCAAAAGAAAGGTGGCCTGCTCGGAAAGCAAGAGTACCACCGGGTTTTGATTCTGCTGTTATGTGGCACCACTATAATCGTGGATTTTATGCCGATATTCGTCTAATAAGTCATCACCCGGCCCATAGAGAGTAAAGCTGCTGTAGCGGTAGCTAGGTAGTTGAATGATCTCCTTGCAAGAAATATTGTAGAGTAACCTCCCTTTACTAAGTTTCTCGAAGCATCTGTATCATGAGACGTAATTCTTAATTATTCAAGAAGCTTAGCGTTTCTCTTGGAAGTTTCTAGAATGTCTAGCGTTCCATTAATAAAAACAGCTTGCTAACCCTGCTCTTCGCTTTTACGTCGATTAGACTTAGAGCCATTCGCGTCATTGCTATGTCCGTCTATTTCTCTACGCCACATGACTGAGAGCCACCATTTGGCTGTTATTTCTATGTTTCCTATCTCTGAACTTTCTCACATAGATTGTTCATTCAATTAGATTCTACATTTTGATTATGTTTCATCATCGACCAAAAATAAAATATATTTTCATGTAGTAAATATATATAAGTCTTGAATTTATTCTTCAACCCTTTATGAATTCTTGTAATAACATACACGCAGCCACATCAACACCTCGTACTGACTATATATTTCCACTACACTGCTAACCTGACCATGTTCAGAGACACGAAGAACAAACATAAGTGAAGGTCAAAGAAGAAATACGTAGCCAACCAATAAAAAACAGAAATCATCCTGACTCAGTCCACTGGATCCACACAATTTCTAAGCATTAACAATAAATAAGGAAACTAGAAAATCATATTTCTCTATCAAACAATTTCAAAGAAATGGGCAGTCCGCCACCCCTATACCCACGCGGGTCATGTATCAAAAGCATTTAATAATTGTGGCATTTAGGCAATAATAAAATTGGAGTAAAGATTGTTTGCCAACATAACATGGCAGTCCTGGCTTAGGACGAATGTTGCTGTAATTTAGTCCCAGGAGACATCGTCTCCAGCTGGCTATACGACACGATCTGTGTGCTTATATTTTCGAACAAGGGAATCTGCGTGTATATTATTAAAATAGTTCATAAAGAATTGAAGAATAAATTCAAGCAAAATTGGGCCAAGATTGGAAACTGCTTAATTCAGAGCCCAAGTTGTTGTCTCAATAGGTATTGCAAGAGGAAGAGAGATAATGAGAAGATATGACACGAGACCAGCGAGCTCTAAGAAGAAATTACTATACTATTAGTAGAAGTTGGCTAAAGAAGACGTGATTCTGTAGACCAGCTGTTGGAATACATTGGCGAACGATTTCATGGCAGCCATTTGTTTAAAAATCGATCTAGGATATTTACATATGTATGAACTATATCGTCCCAGTTGTGAAAACAGTATTCGATTTTGTCGATGTTCTACTGTTTCTATAAGGAGTCCAAAACATAAGACTCGTGTACTCAATATTGACCAATCCTCTTTCACCATTGATTCCCATCTACGTCAGCAGGTTCATTCAAACTAACATTGCATCTGACCAGATCATTCATTAACCTGTAAAACGAGCGTCTTTCACAAAATTCCTGCAATACAAGGTTCTGTATCTTTAATTCGATAATATAGGCGCAAGCGTGGCTGTGTGGTAAGAAGCTTGCTTCCCAGCCATATGGTCACGTTTTCAGACCCACTGTGAGGCACCTTGAGCAAGTATCAAGCCTTGTGAGTGGATTTGGTAGAGGGAAACTGAAAGAAGCTCGTCGTATATATGCTGTCTATGTGTGTGTATGTCTTTGTGTCTGCATTTGTCACCCACCACCGCTTGACAATTGGTACAGACGTGTTTACGTCCCCGTAACTTAGCGGTTCGGCAAAAGACACTGATAGAATAAGTGCCAGGCTTTAAAATTTAGTAGGATCGATTCATTCGACTAAAAATTCTTCAAGATACTCCAGTATGGCTGCAGTCTTATGATTGAACCAAGTAAAAAACAAACGGGTAATTAAAAATATGACTATTGTTAAGAGCGTTTCACAAAGATAATTAAACGATAATTATAAACATTTGTCAAAGATAATTAAAAGATAAAAACTGTTCCCAAAAGCGTGTCGAATCAACAATAATAGTTTTGAGGTCATGATACAAGGAAACCGTTTTCTCTGACACATGGCTGAGTAACCAATGAGTGGTAGAAAACTAATCTTCGTCGTTTTTGTCAGGCTATATGTGTGTGTTAACTGCATGGTTCTACCACCAAATATCCACAGCAGGACTCCCCTGCTTCTCGTGGACCACCCTGATAATAGAGAAATAAATGAAGGTAGATAGATAGATAGATAGATAGATAGATAGATAGATAGATAGATAGATAGATAATGTATACATACAGTAGTAGTAGTAGTAGTAGTAGTAGTAGTAGTAGTAGTAGTAGTAGTAGTAGTAGTAGTAGTAGTAGTAGTAAGGCGACGATCTGGCAGAAGAGTTAGCACGTCAGACGAAATGCTTAGCGGTTTTTCGCCCGTCGCTACGTTCTGAGTTCAAATTCCGCTGAGATCAACTTTGCCTTTCATCCTTTTGGCGTCGATAAACTATCAGTGAAACACCGGGGTCGATGCAATCGACTCATCTCCCCAAAATGGCTGCCCTCGTGATAAAATTTGAAACCATTATTATTATTATTATTATTATCATTATTATTATTATTATTATCATAATCATCATCATCATCAACAACTTCATCGTTACTGAAGGCGGTGAGCTGGCAGAATCATTAGCACGTTGGGCGAAATGCTTAGTGGTATTTCGCCCGTCGCTGCGTTTTGGATTCAAATTCTGTCGAGGTCGACTTTGCCTTTTACCCTTTCGGGATCGATAAATTAAGTACCAGTGAAACACTGGGGTTGATGTAATCGACACATCCCCTTCCCCAAAATTTCAAGCCTTGTACCTATAGTAGAAAGATGGTTCGCATAAAGATCGATGGGGTACTATCAGTGGTAAACCTGTGGTGGATTCTCGCATCGATCCTTTTGGAGGTGAGAAACAGCTTCCTGGAGGTCAAAAGGACAGGCCGTGAAAATTGGTCTGGGGCCAGTGTGGAGGTATTCCTCCACAGTCAATCAGAAGCTATTCACAAGCTCCCAGACCTCATTCGCCTTCCAGTAGGGGAAGAATTACATGTCACAGTGGGGGGCGAGGGTAGAAGGCCACAGCGCCACCTGTGTGGAGCGACAGGACATTTGAGAGCCTTCTACCCCCAACAGAAGACAGGGGACCATAGAAGGTCCTTATTGCCAACACCAGGTTCCCAAAAACCTCGACAACAACAACAAACAAACCAACAACGGCCAATAACAAAAGCAGCACCAACCCCGGCAGCAATGGCGTCATCACCAAGAAGAACAGCAAAGCCAATAAACGAAATAAAATCACCAACACCAGCATCAGCAGCAACCCCAGTAACAACAGCAACACCAGCAGCATCAACAACACTAGCAACACCAACAACACCAACAACAGATGCTCCAGCTTCACTCTATAACAGTACAAGAGACAATATATAAGGACACACACAGCACCGGGAGGCTCCCTCAACAAAGCTCTCTTACTTCCTCTCCCCATCTACTTCAAACCCCATTAACTCATACCCCGATTGCACAGACACAGATTCATCGGCAACACGCAGCGGAAAATGAGGAGGAACCCCCAAAACCGAAAAACCCGAAAAAGAAACATAAAAATACATCATGTCCCACATCAACACATACACCAAAAAACATAGGAAACACACCCACAGCTTTCACAGATACACCTACAGCATCACCAACCTCTCCAGCATCACAATCACAAACTGCTCCACCAACACTGCCCCAACTGCAACAACTGGCCAAAAGAAAGCGCACCCAGTAGCAACAACCAACCACACAAACACCAAACTTCATGCTACTGAGGAGGGCAAATGAACAATTGATGGACCTCTAAGTACGAACGAAGGATGTCAAGAGAGTGGGTGTGATCTTTGGCACTAGCACCTTTCAAGTGCCAGAAACACTGATGCTGGTGTGAATACCCACAGAGGCATATAAGCTCATTAGGGAGAGCTTGCCGCAAGATGTGGGAACCCCTAATATCAAGGCCACGACTAAGCTTTTAAAGGGGTTCCTAGAGAAACCGCAACAATTCATAGACATTGAGCCACCTGACTTCCAGCGACACCTGAGTGGTAGTTAGACGCCTTTTGTGTCTTCTCCAAATTCCATCCGGTCATCATGGGGAGTTTAATAGTGGGTGGTATAAATGTTCGTGGTCTGGGATGTCACTATCTATGGATGCGACAGCCGTCAGTGAAACCAGGATTTCCGACACACGCAATCTAGCCCCAAATTTTGACGAGTTTGAGATTTACACATCTCTTAGTCGGCCTGGAATGGGGAGCGGGGTAGCAGTATTGTTTAGGAAAGGCCTGGATCTCGAGGTATGGACGATCTTCCTGGACCCAGAAGGTAAATTTGTGGTCCTGGATGTGAGCAACAGCGAAGGTGGTGCATTCAAAACAATCCACCACAAATTGGTAAAAATTCAGTTGCGTACTGGGGTCGATCTAATCGACTGACCCCCCCCCCCCCTCCCCAAAAAAGTTTTGGGCCATGTGCCTAGAGTAGAAAAGAATATAATCTGGCACATGTATCGCATGCGGAATCTTTTATGTACAACGGCATTAAATACGGAATGATACCGAAACAAGTGCAAATGTAGTGAAAGCGTTTTTCCTTTTCGTACTTGTCGTGTGTGTGTGTGTGTCTGTGTGTGTGTGTGGTGCTGCGTTCGTTCCCACACCGCTTAACAAACCATATTTGTTTGCTTACGTCCCCATAAGCGGGCGGCTCGGTAAAAAAAATTAAGTCCCATACAGTAAGTACTGGAGTTGATTTGTTCATCTAAATCCTTCAAAGCTGTGCTACAGCATGGCCGCTGTCCGATGACTGAATCAGGTAAAAGAATAATAAAAAAAAAAGAATACTAAATGACACACTTTGTGGAGGAGTATAATCGATAAATGAGTGACGTGATTTTTATTCATACCCAGAAAAACAAAAGTTGGTGCTGACTTCGGCTCGATTTGAACTCAGGCTATAATCGATCATAACTAAATATCGTAGGACTCTCAATCTGGTTTTTGTTTTTGGTTTTGTGTTTTTTGTATGCTAACAAAATTATCCATTCTATTCTTTCTCAATATTTTATTTATGTAAACAGCTGGTGCGTTGTTCAAGCCAGAAATTCTGCTTACGGCAGATGTCACAACCCTGAGAAAATTGTTCAAATTTTTTTTATTTCGGACATGAAGTTTTATAATTTATTATTTTAACATAAGACTGTCCACATGTAATTTCTATTTTCGGACAAGTAGCTTCGGACGTGTGTAGCTTCAAATAACTTATTTACAAACATCATTTCATTCGTTTTCTTTTTCCTGAAACAACCAAATCTTCCATTCCAGTTTTTCAATTATTTGAAATAATAATTCACCCATATCACTGGATTTATTATATCTAAGTTTCCAAAAAACAATATTTACCATTAATATTTTCACACAGGGACAGTAAGTCAAATCTTAATATTGTGAATACGCGCTGAACATTCCATCGTTTAGATAATGAAACTTAAGTTGAAAACATGGAAATCTAACTCGTACATTATGTTCTTTCGGATTCTTGGCAGGAGAAATATTTGGATCAAATCAATCAAATTGCTATTTTGCATTGGAACTATAATTATTGTTTATGAAGGTAAGATCAAAAACAAAAATTATAATTTGTTTCTTAATCAAAGATTGTTGCAACTCGCACAACACTTTTTTCCTTCTTTCGTTCCATAACGCCCTTCCCTCTATCTTTCTTTCCCTCTCCTCTCTCTCTCTCTCTCTCTCTCTCTCTCTCTCTCTCTCTCAGCCTCTCTTTATCGTGTTGTGTGTTAAGTAGGCTGCTTCCAAACCACGCGATTCCGGGTTCAGTCCCACTGCGTGGCACCTTCGGCAAGTGTCTTCTACTATAGCATCGGGCCGACCAGAGCCTTGTGAGTGGATTTGGTAGACGGAAACTGAAAGAAACCCGTCGTATATATATATGTTTGTGTGTGTCTATGTTTGTCCCCCACCACCACCACCAACGCTTGACAACCGATGTTGGTATGTTTATGTCCCCATAACATAGCGGTTCGGCAAAAGAGACTGATAGAATAAGTACTAGTTGAATGACTGAAACAAGTAAAAGAACACACATATATATATATATATATATATATACTACAGAAAATAAAATAAATTTGAACGCGGAGTAACCAATGAAACCAGCCTTGAAAATACCCCTGGAAGATGGAGAAGAGTTGCAGTAAGCGGCTACAGAGACTCGAACCCTGTACCTCTCAGATACTGCTGAGCGCTCTATACCATTTAGATAAAAGGCTGCTTAGCTAAATGGTATAGAGCACTCAGTCGGTATCTGAGGGGTACAGGGTTCGACTCTCTGTAGACGCCTACCTTCGAAATGCGGAGTAGATAAAACAAGGGACAACTGATCTCGTTTCTCTGTTTCTTTCTTTCGTTGTTCGAAAAAAGTTGGTTTTCTATGTTTTTGTTTTTCATATTCTCGTTTCTCATTTTGCCTACGATTTTTTAATGTCCTGTACCCATATATGCATGTATATATATATATAGGTATGTACATATATGTATGTATATATGCATATATTTATATATTATTTATATTATATATTTATATAGCATACGATATATATACATATGTATATATATGTTTCTATCATGATATATATATATATATATATATATATATATATATATATATATATATATATATATATATATATATATATATATTTATATGTATGTATATATCATATGATATATATATATATATATATATATATGTACATATATATCATATATATACATATATCATATTATATATATATATATATATATATATATATATATATATATATATATATATATATATATATATATATATATCATATGTATGTATTCGATCTTAACGGTTGAACACGAAGTAGAAAAGTTATAGTTATAAATAATAACGTGCAAATGATATATGTGTGTGTGTGGGGGGGGGGGTTAGATAGTTTCCGCGAAGAGCCTTCATTTAGATGGCTCCGAAAAAGCTATTATAAGATGTCGTACTCAGCTGTGAAAGCAGCTTTATTCTTTTACTTGTTTCAGTTATTTGACTGCGGCCATGCAGGAGCACCGCCTTTTTGTCGAACAAATCGACCCCACGACCTTATTGTTTATAAGCCTAGTACTTATTGTATCGGCGTCTTTTGCCGAACCGCTAAGGCACACACACAGACACACACACACACACACACACACACACACACACACACACACACACATAAATACATATACCTGTGCTTCTTTCAGTTTCCGTTCACTAAATCCATTCACAAGACTTTGGTAATCCCGAGGTCATAGTAGAAGACACTTGCCCAAGGTGCCACAGTGTGGTACTGAACCCGGAGTCATATATTTGGGAAGCAAGTTTCCCTCATTCACCAAATGCCACATATCAGAGGAAGTTTCAAATAATGGTGTAGCGCAGTCAACGGCCGTACCCCAGCTTACCACTTGCAAGAAAGCCCTGAAAAAGAAGATGACGTGGTTTTTCATTATTTGAGAAGGATTGCTGGTATCCATCAGAGACAGGAGCTGAGTTTGTGTCTACCTCACCTATGCTCAGTGTTATATCTTCTTTAATGTCGATGCAATCAATTTTTATTTCTTTGGTCACAAGTTTAGAGGCAAAACGTTCTGCTGGTTTGTTCACTTGCCTGTGTCCCAGAGGAATACTGAACACACTTTGGAACTGTTCGTTCAGTATTTCACTTATCCTCGTTAGGTTTCCTGTAAGGGAGCCATCAGTTTGGAAGAAGTGTCCTATCGTCTAGCATACTGAGCAAACTTAAAGAAAGCTTTAGGGTTTGACTTGATATTTTCTATAACCCAGGCTTCCTTATCTGCTCTCTCTCTCTCTCTCTCTGTTTTTGGTAAAACTGATGCAGACTTTTCTCAATCTTCAACAGCGCCCTCTTCAGGTGGGACTTTTCACTACTTTTGAGGTATTTGTTCAGGTGGTTCGCAATCTTTGTCCGTCGTCTCATAAGAATTTTCCTCTCCTCAGGGATCTTGTTCTTGCGTATGTTGGCCTTGTGCTCTGGGACAGATTTGACACATATGGCTTGCATTATGGACATGAAATGCTTGTGTTTCATGTCAATGCCTGGTATGGATAGACATTTCGACCAATCCTTTGGGAGGATCTCTTTCTCGATCGACTTCAAGCTAGCTTTATGAAAGTTCAGATTGGAGAGATTCGAGTGCTTCGTATATACCGTATGTCTGTAGCAGCTTTTCGTCCATACGTAGACAGCTCTATTATATTATGATCCGAGACAAGAGTCGATGTCACTTTCACATTATGGATGATGTCCACATTGTTTGTGAAGCAGAGATCCAGTATATTATTTGCCCTGGCTGGTTGCAGCACAATTCGCTCTATGAATGAAGCACTGGTAAGGTGGAGCAGGGACTCCATCTGTGCTTGTTTGTGGTCTGTAATTCCTGAGAGTATCTGGCCCTCAGTCCATCCCACACTGGGGAAGTTGAAGTCACCCAAAAGGAATACACTGATGTGTTGCTCCAGTTTGGTGAGAATTTCTATCTTTGTAAGGCAGTCTTCAAACTCACCTGTATGATTTGGAGCATCCGGTGGGCGATGTGTTGTACATATAACAATATTAAGTTGTCTTATGAGTAGAATTTAAGTGTCACACACTGAGTTTGAATATGACAGCAGGACCTGGGGCGTGAGGTCATCTCGGATGTACACGTATTACGACATATTTTGGTATGTGTATTTCTGAATCCCCTATATCAAGTCTAAGATGCGTTTCCACAAGTGCTTTGCATAGGGTTTGATTACAAGCAACAAAGTCTCTCAAGGAAAAGATTTTTGTTTTGCATTTGAGATGCAACAGACCTCCGATGTTCAAAAGAAATATGTTTGTGACGTCTGTGTTTAGTGTTAGTGGTGGCCATCCTGTATTTGTTGACTGTTGTGGCCTTGTGTGGCCTTGTGTGGCCTTGTGGTGTGGTTCCAAGTTTATGTTTATAACCAGGTCAGCTACTGGACAATCTTTTGTGCTATGCACAAAAATGATTTTTGTTCCGTTGCTTCTCACATCTGGGCGAGGTTGGCTGTTTGTTGGATTACGCGCTCCATCTGCATATTGTCTTTGGAGAGTAAACAGTGTGCAATGTTTTCTTCTCTGGTGCCTTTCTTTTTGTCCTGTTCTCGGAAGGGAGTATAGCTTTGGGCCCATTCAATTTTGACAAGGCTTCTAATGTGCAAAGTGGCAGTTTGCGACATCATCACCATACAAGAAGTTTCTTTGCAGGTAAAACCTGCATATGATTCTATTTTTACTTATTTAACTCCTGTGTCTTTTGTCGGGGTCTTCTTTTTCGCCCCAAAGAATTTTGGTTCTTCTTCCTTTTTACCGTTGAAACATTACCATATTGTATGTGCATATATTATCTTTCAGTTGTTTCAGTCATTAGACTGCGGCCATGTTGAGGCACCACCTCAAAGACACACACTCTCACATATACATACAAACACACACAGTTATATATATATATATATATATATATATATATATATATATATATATATATATATATATATATATATATATATATATATATATATATTGTTGTATTTGGGGATGGTCATGTTGCCAGTTTAGCCAATAAAAACACACGCACTATATATTTGGTGGTAATTTGCTTCAGCTTTATATTACATTACATTACATTACATTAATCATATTTCGGCCGTAATGGATCCAATCAAATATTTGCAAAACAAATATATATATATATATATATATATATATATATATATGTATGTATGTATGTATGTATGTATGTATGTATGTATACACATACATGCAGGCGTACGTACGTACGTACATACATACATACATACATACATTTGCCGACAGGATAACCCCGCGGCTAAGGAGATGAAAACCCATAATGAGGTAGAGGCCATTACCACTCACAATATGAAAGAGTATTGGTGGAATATCCCAATAAAAATCTCAATAAAGTGCAGACATAATAGACCGGATATAGTAATTTGGGACAGAGAAGAGAAACTCTGTACAGTAGTAGAAATCAGCTGTCCTGCGGATATCAACATCCCACTAAAGATTAGAGAAAAAGAGAACAACTACGCCGAGCTACTGAGAAATTTGCAGATACTCCACCCAGACTACAAGTTCAGATTCATACCCTTGATTGCTGGGGCATTGGGATATGTAACAAACTGCCTGAACAAAAACCTGGAAAAATTAGGGTTCTCAAAACCTGAAAGAAAAAGGCTGATTAGAAGACTACAGATTCAAGCCATCAATGGAACTGTAAAGATATGTAAAACTTTCCAAAAATTTAGCACATAAATACATATGCATGCATCTAGACATAAAAACGCATCCATAAAACAAACATACAAATCTGCGCATACACTAACACCAAATACTGCACACACACACATATGCACAAATACCTAGATGATGTTGATAAACGTTCCAATGAAGGAGCCTTGAATCTATGTTAGAGTCCGGCTCTTTCTCTATGGACAAGAAATACAGAAATGAAACTGATTGATAACATACATACATACATACATAGAGGTAAATTATGCTGATAGACAAATTAGATATGTTAAATATAATAGTTTGAGTATGAGTGGCTGTGTGGTAAGTAGCTTGCTTACCAACCACATGGTTCTGGGTTCAGTCCCACAGAGTGGCACCTTAGGCAAGTGTCTTCTACTATAGTCTCGGGTCGACCAGAGCCTTGTGAGTGGATTTGGTAGACGGAAACTGAAAGAAGCCTGTCGTATATATATGTATATGTGTATATATGTATGTGTATGTATATGTTTGTGCGTCTGTGTTTGTCCCCCTAACATCGCTTGACAACCGATGCTGGTGTGTTAATGTCCCCGTAACTTAGCAGTTCGGCAAAAAGACCGATAGAATAAGTACTAGGCTTACAAAGAATATGTCCTAGGGTCGATTTGCTCGACTAAAGGCGATGCCCTAGCATGGCCGCAGTCGACTGAAACAAGTAAAAGAGAGTAAAAGAGAGTATGTATACATGCAAAACGAGAGAAACTTTCAGACGATGAATATTTAAGTATAAATATATAGATATTTATATTAATACATCCAACTTACGCAAAGCGCAAACAACCAAATAAATTAAAGGGGTGGAAGAAAAGTGTTATAAGTCCAACAGCTGTTTCTGGGGGCTTGGAGATCTATAATAATGTTGGTGGACGTAGTTCATCACAATATGAGGCCGCAATGGATACAATCAACATTGGATGGGTAGAGAAGCTCTTATATTTCAGAAGAAAGTTGTTATAAGTCCAACAGCTGTTTCTGGGGGCTCGGACATCCATTTTGTAGTTCATACCAAAACTATCATATTTAATGTATCTAATTTGTTTACCACATAATTTGCTTTTATATCCATTCAACTTGATTCCTCTTATAGCCGTTCTTTACCTTTGGAATCGATCCCCTGTAACGACATCGGAGTCAAAGTTTGAATCTTTTCAGCACTATTAAGTGTTTTCTATACTTTGCATCGCATCTGTGGACTATATACATTACAAATATATGTGTGCGTGTAATATATATATATATATATATATATATATATATATATATATATATATATATATATATATATGTATCATAAATATACGATATTTATGGCATACACAGAACAAAAAACAGAAGAGAAAAGCAAAAACAAACCTGCCTTTAGTTAATTGGTTATGACGTTTCGCGGTTAAGAGTATGAAGTTACTCTATTCCGACTATTTGTGACGCACATGGGATAGATCCTTTGGAGTGGAGTGAACTCACTAGCCGATAAATTCGTAAGTGCCTTTCCCCACGTTGGTTTTTGGTGTCGCATGGCCAAAATTACCGTGAGTTTTCTAGAGACACTTTCAAATTTATCAGAATATTGGGCTGAAGAGTCGGAATAGAGTAACTTCATACTCTTAACCGCGAAACGTCGTATCCAATTAATTAAAGGCAGGTTTGTCTTTGCTTTTCTCTTCTGTTTTTTGTTCTGTGTGTGCCATAAATATCGCCATCCGTTAGAGAAAAAATTTGTAGTTTGGAATCAGTAGTTCTTTGACTGCTATTTCTAAATTTTCAGTATGTTGGAGAAGCAACTCAAGCTAATCCCTGTATATTTATGATTATAAATGGTTTTACCGATAAAGGTTTTTTCATACTGAGCTACTCGGCAAAATTGTTAATTATTAATTTTATTACTAATTGACGATTCTCTGCCCTATATCTGTATATATATATGTATGTATGTATGTATGTATGTATGTATGTATGTATGTATGTATGTATATGCATGTATATACATGACGGATTTCTTTCAGTTTTTGTCTTCTAGATCTACTCACAAGGCTTTGGTCGACCCGAGGCTATAGTAGAAGTCATTCGCCCAAGATGACTGAACCCAGACCCATGTGGTTGGAAAGCAAGCTTCTTACCACACAACCACGCCTGTGCCTCCACACAGCTACGCCTATAAATATAAACATACATGTGTATGTGTATGCATGCATATATAATTGCCTGTGTCTATGTCCGTATGAGTCTGTATAATACATACAAGCATTTTATGGCGACGAAAAGCAACAGCGATCGGCCATTCGTATTCGAATCTTCCAGTACACATCAAGAATGTATAAATAGGTTGCTTTCTGGTTTCTCGCACGTCTGCCTTTACCCAGTGAATTACGAAGCTTTTCTGTTCTATAACAAAGACCAACACCTTGGTAGACCAGTAGACAGCGCCACACAGAACAGAACCAAATAGAAAAATCTTTTTCCAGTTTCCTACATAAACCCCCCGGTGGAGGAGCAATGGCCCAGTGGTTAGGGCAGCGGACTCGCGGTCATAGGATCGCTGTTTCGATTCCCAGACCGGGCGTTGTGAGTGTTTATTGAGCGAAAACACCTAAAGCTCCACGAGGCTCCGGCAGGGGATGGTGGCGAACCCTGCTGTACTCTTTCACCACAACTTTCTCTCACTCTTACTTCCTGTTTCTGTTGTGCCTGTAATTCAAAGGGTCAGCCTTGTCACACTGTGTCACGCTGAATATCCCCGAGAACTACGTTAAGGGTACACGTGTCTGTGGAGTGCTCAGCCACTTGCACGTTAATTTCACGAGCAGGCTGTTCCCTTGATCCGATCAACTGGAACCTTCGACGTCGTAAGCGACGGAGTGCCAACAACAACACAAAACCCCTGCTGGAGAAACGTGGCTATAGTGTGATTCTGCAGTTTACTTCAAACAGCTTCGAATAACTCATTAACCGATGCCTGCTGTAAAGGACAAACCTAGTTATGGAAATTTCCTATGGCCCTTCTCTCTATCCTTTGTATTTCTAAGTTAATTCAGTATTAAATGGTAATATTTACTTCCCATTTTGAGTGGACGTTGTGTCATAACGCAGAATACTGCGTGGTTTACTATGAGAGAACCTCTGGTATGGACTCATTGACGAGTGAATATGCTTGGAGTCTGCCATCGACAAGCCCAAAGAAGTCCGAAATGACATGATCTAGCAGTTTCGGCGATCGCAGAGAACGTTTATCGCCCGTCAGTGATATAAACACAAGTGCTTATTTGCACCACGAGTCCATATCTGGTAAATAACACAGGATTTTGTGTTCTAACACAACTTCCCACTTGAAGTGGGAGATAAAGATTATCTTTTGGTATTAATACTGCTTTTGTCGTTGTTATTTTTAATTGAGTATTAATTTGTGAAAACGTGAATTCAGTGAAACTTCTCGCTATAAGTACAACAAATTGTGTAAACTTGGGTACGCAGTTTTCTAGTAAAAATTAAAACATTGAATTAATAATTATTCATGTAGAAAGGACATTGATGAGATCTTGAATAGCGACGAAATGACTTTGTCAAACCTAACTGGGTGATTGGTAGATTGATTGATTGATGACTGATTGATTGACCAAACGATTAAACAAACAATCGGTCAATTAACTGGTTAAATAGTTAACCAACTGACAAATAAATTAAGTGAAGTAGACCCTATTGGCATATTGACCCTCCCAACATACAACACGACAATAAACTAATGTTTTGAGAGTTCTTGTCTTTTCTCTTTTGGGTTTTCTCAAGAACAACATTAACAATCACTTTACTTGTGTATGTATGTATGTATGTATATATGTATGTATGTATGTATGTATGTACACAGCCATGACGGAAATAAATAGACACCCTTTTAATCGTTAAAATTTAAATCTGAAATTATACATTCAAATTATTTAGTAATTATTATAATGTAAATATCTAATATTTAGTAGACACTTTTAAATGCAAAGACCCTATTAGGTAAACTACTGGTCAGATGACTAATAGTCTCTTGTATGTATGTATGTACGTACACCTGCATGTATGTGTATACATATATATAACTGTGTTTGTATGTATATGTGAGCGTGTGTGTCTTTGAGGTGGTGCTCCAACATGGTCGCAGTCTAATTATTGAAACAAGTAAAAGATAATATATTTACATACAATATGGTAATGTTTCAATGATAAATACAGACGAAATACAGCTAAGCATTTCGCCCGACGTGCTTACTAATATTTTTTTAACGCTGAGAGCACATTTGAAAGAGACCCTTAAGTTGTGTTTATTAAACAAGCGCTTGTATCTATGTGACTCAGTGAAGTGATTGTTCACTAATCTAAGGGATATTCTTCCCACGCAAGATTTTTCCTGATCGAAAGAGCAAGAATACAGAAAAACTCACTTGACTCAGAGACCTTTGTAAACTCCAAAGAGATGTTTTGTCAGTGCCCTCATCAGAGGAAATTCATGTTGAAAACACGGAATCCCCCATTTGCCGACTAGGGAAATTCTACCACCTTCACACGTCTTCGGAAGAGGTTGTGGACGTAACTGGGGCTGATTTAAGTGGAGTAACCTCGCCTCGCCCAAGGATTTGCAAGTAGAGTTTTGTTCCTGAATTTTTCGTTTTAAAAAATTAACTGATCATGACGTTTTCTTCCCTCCAGTTACAGAGAGGTTATGCACCTCAAGCCATTTGAGTCTGGCGAGTCGGCTATACAGCCACACGAGATTTCTTCTTTATGCATACAATATACGGAAGGCCGAAATTGAACGAGATTTTGTCAGTTAAATTAAAGAAAATTGCTTCATATCAAATAAAATGCTAGATAGAAATCTAGGGAATTGACAATCCTTTTTCACTTCATATATCTTATTTACTCTTCTCATTTTTTCTTCTTTTGTTGTTGTTTTTTGTGTTTAAGGATGATTCGGCTTGTCATCAAAAAGATTAACTGCACCATTCTATTTTTACGATACTGCGCCCGTTCCCATTTACTTGAACTTGCTGCGACAATCTATCTTGCCAAGCATTCGAGAGGACTTTGAAGATATAGAGTTTTATTTCCAGCAAAATGGAACTCTCTCACACAACCGTACTAGTGTAAGGGCCTACTTTGATAAGATTTTGTCAAACAGATGGAGCGGACGACGAAGGTTCAGTGGAATGCATCTGTGTTTATCGGATCTCACAGCACTAGACATTTTTGTGAGAGATGCTCAACAGATAAAATTTAAGTTACAAAACGAATGAAGAGCAGAATGTATTTAAATACCGAAAGAAGTGTCTTTTTTGGTGTTTGCGATTCCATAGATAGATAGATAGATAGATAGATATCATTTTATTATGGTCACACAGGGCTAGATGCAGAAAATGGACAAAATACAATGTAGAGCTTTTCTTTTGGGGGGAAGGGGGAGGATTTCGATCAAAAGGGATCGTGGAAAGAAAAAAAAAGGAAAAAAAGGAGAAATAGGAAAGCCGATCAATAGGGATCGTGTATCACAGTCAATGTAAAACATGGGGAACAGATTAGGTTTTTCCGTGGAGAGAAAAGCCTACGGAAAAGACCACGGTCACCTCAGGTTATTTTTTTTTAACGGTACAGAAAAGTAAGTACCTTTTCTCTCGTTTTCTCTTTTCGTTACAAATTTATGCTTAAACTGGTGTCGTCTTTCGTACTTACCATTCTTGCCACGTTTACCCATTTTTTATTGAAACATTCATTCGATAGCACTTTCCTCTCTATTCTCATCCTACTTTTCAAGTGGTACTTGAAAAAGTTGACGAGAGACTGACCAGAGAGGAAAGTGTTTGCTTGTAAACCTTTCACACGCATTTTTTCGCCATAGCTATCAGTGTTACGAAAACTGTTTTTCCTTCCCGTTTAAAGGAAGGTGGCGGAACAATATTTACGATAGACTCGGTTGATAAGCGAACTCGTCCTACACGCGACAACAGCTGTTCGACGAAGGTCCACAGGTCTGAAATATCTGGACACTGCACGAGTACGTGCAGAACGGTTTCGTCGCTCTGACCGTATCTCGGGCAGGTCGGTCCGGTGGTTTTCGAACCGTGTCTGTAGAACTTCTCTCGAACTGGTAGTGCGTCCTGATAGCATTGCCAAGCCAGGGATCTCTGGAAGTTATCCATAGGCCCCGGCCCGAACTCGTCCTGAAAAGGTGGGTTAGGAATTTCTCGTCGACACCCAGGTTTGCCCCGAGAGTGTCGTCGGACCTCCCCTCCACTAGTCCTCTATAGAACGCATTGGTTGTTTGGGAGTTGCACAAGTTTAATCCCAGACGGCAGAGCTGTTGTAGAGCTTGGCGACACTCGCGGTGCCAATCGCCCAGTTTCGGTCTCTTTTTGATCCATGTTTGCAGTTCGGTGAGTGAGACGAGCTGCGGGAAGGCACGCCACACGAACGGCGCCCACACCTGTTCACCGTTGTCAATGAAGTTCCAGAGATGCCGCAGTCTCAGCGCGTCTCTGCACATCAGTAACCACGGCATCCCCAGTCCTCCATGTAACGGTTGTTGACAGCAAATGGATCGCCTCACCATTGGAACGCCACCCTTCCAGAAAGCTGAAGAGTATGCGTTCTAGTTTCGTGATGGTGGCATCGGGACAAGGCACGACGGTCAGGGGGTAATCGATGACCGATGCGATATACGCATTTGCCACCTCCGCCCGACCCTTTAGAGACAGCTTCCTCTCGGCCCATGTTTGGCTGAGAGTGACCACTCTACTCGTGATCTCGTCCACGTTCTTATCCATTTGGAGGTCCGGACCGAACCAGACCCAGAGCAGTTTAACCGGTCCGTCGGTCCAGCGTCCCACTACAGAGTCGCTGTTGGACGGTATGGGCTTGCTTCTCCAGGTGCCGAGTAACAAACCCACTGACTTTTCCGAGTTAATTTTTGCTCCCGTCACCGTTTCGTATGCTTTAAGTGTCTCGCCTAGCAGCTCGATGTGCTCTTGGCTCGACGCTATGACGGTGACATCGTCCGCATATGCTGATATGCTTGTCCCGCAACCCAGCTCCCGTGGGATTCCCCTCAGTGTCGCCAGCTTCCGCAGTAGTGGCTCGAGAGTCAATACATACAGAAGCGCCGACAGGGGACATCCCTGACGGACCGAACGCGTGATGTCGAACGGTTTTGACAGGTGATCGTTTACCCGAATTACCGATCGGATGCCGCTATACAAGGCAGCGATCCAACCGCGGAAGACGGGACCAAAGCCAGCCGCCCTGAGGACGGCCGCCAGGTATTGATGGTCGACCCTATCGAAAGCTTTAGATTGATCCAAATTGATCAGCGCCCCACCCATGCTTGGGTCCTTAGCTACCCTGTCCATGAGGTAGCGAATGAAGTGGAGGTTGTCATGGATGCCTCTGCATGGCACGGCGCATGTTTGCGCCTTGTCGACCAGTTTATCGATGACAAGCGCCAACCTCTCGGCTATTACTTTGGCCAAAATTTTCAAATCTGCGTTGAGCAGAGTGATGGGCCTGAAATTATCTATAAAATTCCCCTTGTTTGGGTCTTTCTTTAGCAAAGCCACTGCACCTCGGCTCACGAAACCGGAGATTTTCCCGTTTTGTTGCCAGTTGCAGTAGACTGATGCCAAGAGGTCGCCAAACAAGTCTGGCATTTGGCAATACAGCTCGTAGGGTAGACCGTCCAATCCAGGCGACTTATCCCTCGCGCAGCCCACCATCGCATCCCTTACTTCAGCAGCTGTGATGGGACCCTCATAACACTCTGCTTCTCTTGCTGAGAGCCGCGGCAGGCCGGTCAGGTAGGCACTGAAGTCCATCCTGCGTTCCGACCCACCACTCGCACCAAACAGTCGACTAAAGTGCTGTTTAAAGGCCTCATACATCCTTTCGGGTTCGACTAAACTGCATCCCTGTTGATCTATTAGGGACCGAATGGTGGCTTTGTTGCCACGTTGCGCCTCCGCCACCCGGGCTTCTCACGCAGCTTCAATCCCTTCGTTCCTTAAGGCACGCATTTTAGCTCTAACGACGCAACCTTCGTGTTTCGCGTTGAGGTGTTGGTCGCGGGCCAATCTCGCGGCCAATACGTTGGTTGCGCTGCCAGTTGTAAGTGCCTCTTCTAATTTCTTAACTAAGTCCCCTTCTACTCTATTTCGATCTATCACTAATTCTTTGCTAAACCTAATCGATTCCGATTTAATTGCCATTTTTAAAGCAAACCACCAACGGTCTTTAACGATGGCTCCTGTTAATGCCCTCTTAATTAACTCGCTAATTCGGTTCCTGTAAATCTGCCGTGCTAAGAGCGACGCGTTCAATTTCCAGTAACCGGGACCCTGCCTATGCGTCTTATCTAAGTCGAGTGTACAGGTCAGAAATTTGTGATCTGTGTAGCTGACTATTTTAAATTGTGGACATCCTACACTATCTCTATCCGCTGTCCTACATAGAACTCTATCTAGATACGATCTCGACGATCCGACGCGGTTTGTCCAAGTCCACGTTGGCACATTCGGATGGTCGAGTCGGAACCTGTCAGACAAATGGAAACGTCTGAGCAGGTCTTTGAGGCACTTACATCCCCTTCTATTCCTATCCATTCCTACATAGTCTACATGCGTGTCCAAGGTAGCGTTCCAGTTCCCTACTAACAGTAAAGTCCGAGACGTTCCCAGAAAAACCTCTAGACGTCTGAAGAAATCCGCCCGACCCGTTAAGGACGGCGCATACACTGCCATCAGACGGAAAGCACACCCATTTCTGCCATCGGTGTCCAAGACAACCAGCCTACCCTCCGGGTCTAGGAATATTGTTCTTACTTTTAGGTTTAGACTCTTCCGAAAAAGCACCGCGGTACCACCACCACCTATGTTTGGCCGACAGGGAGAAAAATAAATGTCGAGATTCCGGGTTCAGTCCCACTGCATGACACCTTGGGCAAGTGTCTTCTACTATTGCCTCGGGCCGACCAAAGCCTTGTGAGTGGATTTGGTAGATGGAAACTGAAAGAAGCTCGTCGTGTATATATGTATATATATATATATATATATATAAATTCAAATTATAATAAACGTAAACAAACAAACGAAGTTTGCTTTTAGAACCGTTGAGATGTCTTAAAAAGTTAAAGAAGTGATTTTTAAATTCTCAAACGCAGGATAATGCTAATAATATAGCCTGAACAAGATAAGCTACCCCTATTTTGCAGAAAAAAGTGTTGGCGGCCAATATGTATGTATGTATCTATCTATGGTCGTCTCCCTACCATCGCTTGACAACCGATGTTGGTGTGTTCACGCCCCGTAATTTAGCGGTTCAATAAAAGAGACCGATAAAGTAAGTACTAGGCTTACAAAGAATAAGTCCTGCGGTCGATTTGTTCGACTAAAGGCGATGCTCCAGCATGTCCGCAAATGACTGAAACTAACAAAAGAACATACCCACCACCATCATCTTCATCGTCATTATCATTATTACCGTCGTCGTCAACTTAATGTCTTGCAATAGGATAACCGAACAATGTCCTTGCATGCTGGGTAACATATTCCTATAAACATTATATAGCTTTTGAAAAAAGAACTAAGGTGGCGAGATGGCAGAATCGTTAGCAAAATGCTTAACGGTATCTCGTCCGTCTTTACGTTCTGAGTTCAAATCCCACCGAAGTCGACTTTGCTTTTCATCCTTTCGGGTTCGATGAAATAAGTACCAGTTACGTACTGAGGTCGATCTAATCGACCGGCCCCCACCCCAAAATGTCAGGCTTTGTGCCTTTAGTAGAAAGGATCATATTGTAGCTATAAAAAAGAATTTAAACTAGATATGATCGTTACGCCTTGCAAGCTGTTCATTTTAATTGTAGGTTTCCTCACTCAGAAAGACTCGCGACCACCCAACAACAAACAATAAGAGCACAGCTAAATTCTTGATTCCTCACTCAAACATGAACATCTCATCACGTCGCTATTCCTTATTGATACAAGTGATACTAGACACGTAGAAGCTGATTACATACCACATTTCACCTACCATATCCTGTACTAAACAGTTTGCATAATCATTCCCTGCCATAACTATCCCAGTTAATGCGGCCCACTGAAATCAGCCGCGCCATTACCTGGTGGCAGATATGGACAATAAACATCTGTTACATGATTCAAACTTGCATCGGACTGCAACAAAGGTCATTAGATTGTCAGTCCTTATTTTTGATGAGTTAATGAAATGAAAAAAATTGCCAAAAGTCTTACACAAGTCATTGCATATGTATTATTACTGCTTCTAGATGTGTACAAATTGAGAATGTTGCGAATGTTGTTTCAATGTTCGATATTTGGGATTGTTACTACTATGCTTAGTGTTCATAATTTTAAGATACTGAGAATGTCTGGGTATTCGCAATTTGGGGACGTTGTTTACAATCTTCAGTTGTTGCTAATACATCTAGATGTTTACAATCTGCAGTTGTTGCTAATGTACCTATATGCTTACAATTTGGCACTGACTAGATATTCATAACTTAAAGTTGTTGCAAATTTTTCAAGATGTTTTTTTTTAAAATTTGGAGATGTTGCTAATGTGTTTAGATGTTCACTTTGCGAGATTTTTGCATGAAGATTATAAATATTCACAATTCAGGTTTATTGCTAATGTGCCTAGACGTTTAGAAGAAATGGAGATGTTGCTGTTGTGCTAATGTGATAATATGTTCACAAGCTGAGGCCAATTTGCTCGTAGCCTGCAGCAGCTACAAATAGAGTTTTTGGCTTCGTTAGGCTCTTTTTCAATATGAAGAGTTTGTTTAAAATTAGTTATGCTCTATGTGAAAGTCAGTCTATAGTTGCTCGCGTGTTATTATGTATATGCGTTAGCACGTGTGTGTGTGTGTGTGTGTGTGTGTGTGTGTGTGTGTGTGCATGTTACGCGTGTGTGTATTGTGTCTTTACGATGGAAAGGGTGTTAACTTAATGATTTTAAATTAGATGTTGACACATGTTATACATGAACTGTTCTTATCTGATTTTCATATCGTATTGTTGTTGTTGTTGCTATTTTATGAAATGCATATGGAGGTGTATCGATGAGAGAAAAATCAATGAATATAAGCAGTAAGTAGATGCTATTTACATATGTAATATCATCTCGATTCTTTTAACTCACTTAAATCTGTTGCTTGAGGGTTGGGTGTATGGTGGTGGTCTGAGTTGATTAATGAAAATGTGTTTCTTGGGCTACGTGAAGAAGTAACTGAACAACACTGGTGAGCTGTTAACACGAGATTTAATTGTCGTACATAAAGACAAAATGCGTTGGCCTTTTACAGACGACAACAGTAATAATTAGATACAGGGAGAGAAGGAAAAAATGGACCGCATTTGAAGATGTTATTTATAAGATATTGTATGAATGTTTAGTTAAGACTGTCCAAGAATCTGGAGACGTCGGCGCAAATATCTGGAACTATCTGATGTGGCAAGAATGGAGGCACATATCGTTCAGCTGCATCAATATTCTGCAGTTAATTACCGCCAAAAGTAGCTTTTTATAGGGCACAAGAAGATTTTAGAAGATTGACTCACCTGATTGCTTGACGCTGATTAGTTGTTTGATAGCCAGATTACATGAAACCCCATACGCATATATAAAGATACAAATCTGAACAGAAAGGAGATTTTTAAGAAGGTATTCAGATTTAGAAATATAATCAGAAAATACGAAGATGTGAGATCGATAAAATGCAAGTGAATTACTACTGAGGAGGATTTAACCAAACTGCTCCAACTTGGTCACGTATCAATGTCCAACCACTCATATTACAGCAGTCGCTATAATATAATGAGGTCATGCGTCGCTGTCCACCCACCGAACGGAGTGCAGCAATGAAATATGCTATTCACATGATCGTTGTTGTAAAGATTGAAATGCCGTCCTATATTCGAGTAGAAGAATGAAACTAGGTATTATTCACATGGTCAGTAGAGTACTGACTGAGATGTCATATTTTACCGGATCGAAGAAGGTTTTATTCTTATCTTTTGCACAGAAGGGTGTCCGTTTGATTGACCAACCCACACGCTATTCTTTAACCATTTCACCTTCGTTATTTTTTGTTTACCATCAAGGCGGTGAGCTGGCAGAAATGTTAGAACACCGGACGAAATGCTTAGCGGCATTTCGTCTACCTTTACGTTCTGAGTTCAAATTCCGCCGAGGTCGACTTTGCTTTCATCCTTTCGGAATCGATAAATTAAGTACCAGTTGCGTACTGGGGACGATCTAATCGACTTAATCTCCTCTCAAAAATATCGGGCCTTGTGCCGAGAGTAGAAAAGAATCTTTGTTTACCATCTATTTCAACTACAGCCACCGGCCAAAGAAAGAGATACGAGGCAAGTCAATCAACCTCCGATAAACATTAGCCAAATCTCCATCGAATCATACCCAACATTTGAAATAAACGAAAAAAGACATTGGATAATATTGTTCCAGATAATTTGTAAAGAAAGACTGAATGGTCAAATTCAGAACGTACTTGAGTCTAGATCTGCTCATTGAGCAATGACTTTGAGTTAAACAACAATGACAAGCCGTTCCACAACAATCTTATTTGTTATAAGTGCAGAGTGAATACCGCTTCCAACTAAACCTACATTTCATTACTTTCTGCTACCATTGTAACCGTATTAAATACTCTATCCCCCATTCTCAGCGTGAGATACAATTTTAAAATCCAGCTTTCTTTAGCTGCTGTAATTATGGCTGTGTGGTAAGAAGCTTGCTTACCAACCACATGGTTCCGGGTTAAGTCCTACTGCGCCTCGGGCCGACCAAAGCCTTGTGAGTGGATTTGGTAGACGGAAACTGAAAGAAACTTGTCGTGTGTGTGTGTGTGTGTGTGTGTGAACCTTCGCTTGATAGCCGATGTTGGTGTGTTTACGTTCCCGTAACTTAACAGTTCGGCAAAAGTGACCGATAGAATAAGTCCTGGAGTCGATTTGTTGGTGTTCCAGCATGGCCTCAGTCCAATTACTGAAGCAAGCAAGAGAATAAACAGATTAGCCGTTTTTTTTTCCCTGGGATTGGTCAAATTGATGTACATGCTTCGTGTGAGAATCCAAAAAGATTCGAAAATCGATCAAGGTTATTCATCTTTTTTTTTTCCTAACTACGAATAGCTAAATTAGCCCTGTTTAAAAAGCTACAATAATATAGGTTACATACATAAACCACCATCTTACTCTCATCTAACGTCTTATTTCTATTATTTCTTTTCATCAGGCTTTATTTCAAGACAATCCAGTACTGTTCCAAAGATGAAAGTAAGTCATTTGTCAATTGTTTCTAACTCTATCAGGTTATCCCATAAGTTCTGTGCCAACTTTGAATAAAGAAAACAAGTGATCAAATGTTATATTTAATTGAAATTTAATCATCAATGTACTTTCCCTGATTATCTATGACTTCCTTCCATCTATTTACAAGCTTTTTAATCCCATCAATGTAAAACTCTTTTGGTTTCAAAGCAAAGAACTCTGAAATGTCAGTTTCTACCTCCTCCTGGCTTGCGGAATTTATGTCCCCCAAATGATTCTGTAAACTACGAAACAAATGCTAGTCTGAAGGAGCAAGGGTGGGAGAATACGGTGGATGAGGAATTTTTTTCCAACCAAGCTCTTCGATCTTCTGTGATGTGATCTTTACAGTGTGGGGTCACGCATTGTCCTGATGAAACATCACTCCTTTTCGATTCACTAAAGCGGGTCTTTTTTCCTTCAAAACTTGGTTCAAACGCTCTAATTGCTGACAGTAGACTTGAGCATTGATTGTTGCATTAGGTGGTAACAATTCAAAGTGAATTAGTCCTTTGCAATCCAACCAGATAGAGAGAAGAACCTTTTTCCCATGAACTTCCTTTCTCGGTTGTGGTTGAGCTTTTTCCCTTTTACCAAGCCACTGTTTACGACGTTTAACAATTCGATAGAAGATCCATTTTTCGTCACAAGTCTATCCAAAAAGGGTGAAATGAGTTCGCGAGAATGGAGAGAAGAGCAGATGTCAACTCGGGATTTGCGGTTGCTTTCGGACAATTCATGAGGCACCCATTTTCCAAGTTAAGGAACTTTTCCAAGTTGTTGAAGATGACAATGAACAGTTGTATGGTTTGAACTAAGCTTTATTGCCAATTCTTCAACTGATAATACAGGATTTTCTTCAAGTAATGCCTCAAGGAACTTATCATCAAAGTCAACTGGAGGTTCTGTTCGATCTTCATCTTCAAGGCTGAAATCTCCACTTCTGAATTTTGCAAACCATCTTCTGCAAGTTCTTTCATTCAAGCATTCTTTCCCATAAACTGAATCTATGTTTCAAGTCGCTTCGGCTGCAGAGTTTCCTTTTTTTGTACCTCAAATGCTCTTTGGATACTTCCATGTTAGAAAGGGTTTTAATCAAAGAAATTTTAATTCTATTATTCTGTAAAATAATATTTAATTAGTTTAAATGTACACAAATGCATAAAAATAATTTTTAATTCCATTAGACATTCTAAAATACTATTAAATTTCATTCAATTTTAAAAAAGGTAAAATCGGACAGAACTTATGGGATAACCTGATATTTTGATTTTAGCCTAGTTTAGCGAAATCATGAAAACGTATTAGCTTCATTGTCCATATGCTGTTGTTGTCGTCGTCGTCGTCATCTTTGCTACTGTTGTTGCTCTTTAACCCTAAGTCAACCGTGATGAAACACATCTGTGATGAAAGAATTTTAAGTGAAAATCCCGTGTTTTTGCTTGTTTGCTTTCGATTCAATCCATCTACAACTACATTATGCAATGTAATTTTACACTCTTTAACACAGTTAGCTCTGATGAGAGGGAGATGTGGTTGCTATTTCTGGCAGGTCGGCAGTCAACATAAAGCCTCCCTCATTGGCTCTTTTCAGCCAGTGTATCGCTATGGTAGCCATGTTGTATTCAGATACATCAAAGATATATCATTCCACTTTTTGGGTTCAACCTGCAATTTTGACCACACTGTATCTTTAATCATTCACCTGATTCAGTCTTTGAACTGTGACCATTAGAATATGTGTAAACCTCTTTATTAACTTGCCTTAATTAACTTTATTTATTAACTTGCCTACTTATATGTAAACTGATGATAATACTGGCTGCCCAGTCTTGGCTAAGAAGGAATATATTTACAGACACTGGAAGCTATGCCAACACTATGGAATAACAACAGGAAAAGATGGTATAGGTACACGCTAGAAAAGGTCACAAAAAATGAGAAAGCAACCATACTCTGGGATATGCCAATACACACAGATAGAGAAATTAAGGTAAATAGGTTGTATATAGTTGTCAGAGATCACCAGGGAAAAATGCTTTCTAATCGATGTATCAATACCAACAAATGACAATGTTTCTCTAACAGAAACTGAGAAACTTTCAAAATACAAAGATCTGGAAATAGAGGTAACTCGAATGTGGAGTCTAAAAACAGAAACAATTCCTATCATAGTGGGCGCATTAGGTATGATAAATAAACATTCAGGTAGATTCATAGCAAAAACACCAAGACTTACAAGTATATATAACACACAGAAAATAGCACTATTAGGTACCGCATACATCCTACGTAAAACACGTTCAATACAGTGACATTAAGAGCACCACTGCACATACCCAAAGCACTTAGAGCTGCGCTCGGTAGAGCAATGAAAGCACGTGATAAAGATAAAGCTACTGAATGATAATAATAATAATAATAATAATAATAATAATAATAATAATAATAATAATAATAATAATAATAAAAATAATAATAATAATAATAATAATAATAATAATAATAATAATAATAATAATAATAGAGAGGTATAGAAAAAATAGTAAAGTACCAGGACCTAGCCACTGAATTACAGACTATCGAATGTGCAGGTAAAATGTATCCCAATAGTTATAAGTGAATTAGAAACTGTCCCTAAATATCTGAACAGATGGATAAAGGAAATAGGCATAAAATCCAGCTTAGTACAGAGCAATTTAAAGCATTGATCGATGGAGAAGAAATCCCGGGTCGGTTGATAAAAGGACGAACAGTGTTGTGTCTGAAGGATGAATGAAAAGGAAACGCTGCCGACAATGATTACAGACCTATTTCTTGCCTCCCATTAATGTGGAAGTTACTGTCAAGAGGAATTACAGAAGAACTGTACAAATTTCTTAATGAGAACGATATATTACCGACGGAACAAAAAGGCTGTAGGAGATGCAGAGGTACCAAAGATCAACTAGTGATAGACAAAATGGTAATGCAAGATTGTAAACGAAGGAGAACAAATTTGGGAATGGCCTGGATTGACTATCGCAAAGCTTATGATATGATTCCACATTCGTACATCATCGTCTTCGAGTGCTTAAATTTGTTTGAAATTACGACGAATGTAACGTGTTTTCTGAAGAGAAGTATGGTGGGGTACAAAACTGAGCTTACATTCAACAGAAAAGGCTTGGGCACCCTGGGTATCAGAAGAGGGATTTTCCATAATGACAGCTTATCTCCGTTGCTTTTTGTTCTCTACACGATCCCTCTGTCCTTGGTACTTAGGAAAATGAACCTTGGATATCAGCTAATTGGAAAGTTTCAAACAATCAACCACCTCCACTTCATGGATGATTTGAAGTTGTATGGAAAGTATAAGGCATAAATGAGTTCTTTGGTGAACACGATCCACTGTTTTAGTATTGATATTAGAATGGTATAATGTACCTGAAAAGAGGCAGAGTACAGTCCCTAGCAGTGATAGAATTACCTAATAGAGAACTCATTAAACAAATTGAAAAGGAAGGCTACAAATACCTTGCATGGTAGGTTCCCACAGATAGTTGCAGCAAATAATGGAAATGAGACATGGTTATGCTTACAGAAAGGAAAGCTGAAAAGTGAGTGAAAGTTTATTAGCAGCAGCACAGGATCAAGTATTAAGGACTAATTGGATAAAAGCCAAGATTGATAAAAATCAAATAGATTCCCAATGTAGATCATGCAAATCAAAAGAGGAAAGCGTTGCTCTTATAGAAAGGAAATGAAAGCGTTGATCTTGAGAAGGAAATGAAAGAACTGAGGATGGAATATTTCCGAAGACTAAAATTGGTGTTGCGCTCAAAATTAACCGGATGGAATAAAATCCAAACAGTTTATGCAAGGGTAATACAACATTTCGGTATGGAGCTGGAATCATAAATTGGCAAAAGAACTGATGAACATGGATACGAAGACAAAACACATATTGACGGTGCACCGAGCTTTCCACCCTAAGAGTGACACTGATAAGCTTTACTTGCCAGAAGAAAGGGTGGGAGAGGTTTGGTCAGTTGCCAGGATTGTATCGAAGTAGAGGAAAACAGCTTAGGGTGATATCTAAAAAATACCGTAGAACTGTTGTTGAAGCATATGATGAAGGCTGCGTAATTAAAACTGATAACTGTGTTAAGAAAGAAAAACTTTAAAAGGAAAAGAACAACAAAAAAAGAAGAGACAGTATACAAGGAGAAGAAAATGTACGGTCATATTGCAAGAGATACGAACGCCAAATCAGATACAGGAGACCGGTGGCTATGAATGAGGAGAAATGACCTGAAGATAGAAACAGAAGCACTTATATGCGCAGCACAAGAACAAGCGTTAAGGACTAACTGTGTGAAGTGCAGATTAGACAACACTACCGATAGCGACAAATGCAGAATGTGTGGTAAGAGAGGTGAAATGGTATGGCACATCGTTAGCGAATGCACGAAATTGGCACAACACGATTACAAAGGACGCTGTGAAAACGTGGCAAGAATGTTCTATTGGGGGCTCTATGGAAATCACGGTCTACAAAGAGCAAAGATGTGGAATGAGCAAACTCCATAAGGAATTACTAAGAATGAAGATTGCAAACAAAATCCTGTGGGATGCAATGATTCAGTGCGATCACCCAACCAGACATCGGAAACTGGACATTGTTGTGATGAATAAAAAAGACAGAACATGTATAATAATCGACATAGCATGACCCGGTGACAACAGGATCAATGTGAAAGAAGAAGAAGAAATAAACAACTATGACGATTTTAAGTGAGAAATACGAAGGTTGTGGTCAAAGAAGAGAGTAAACGTGATACGAATAGTAATTGGTGCACTTGGAAGTATCAGCACTCAACTACCAACATGGCTGAAAAAGATCAGTACAAATGTGAAGGTAGAACACCTACAAAAGTCAGAATTGCTTGGAACTACAAGAGTTCTTTGCAGGGTTCTTGAAGCATGACCAGTAAAGAAGTGTCACCTCAGTTTGCGGGCTGTGGACAGCTGACACTTTTCATCATACCCAGCAAAATAAGCTGTGAGTTTTCATCAAATGATGATGATGATGATGATGATGATGATGATGATGATGATTTGCTTACTAATTGATCCATCATGTCCGTTTGATTCCAGGATCGAATAGGAAGGAAACAAAAAAACAAAACAAAATACCTTAAAATTTGAAATTGCAAGAATTTGCAGAATGAAAACTGTAAAGGTAGTTATTTGACTGGTACTTATTTCATCCACCCCAAAAGGATAAACGGTAAAGTCGACCTCTGCAGAATTTGAACTCAGAACGAAAAGAGGGTCGAAACACAGTTATGCATTTTGTTCGGTGTGTGTTAACGATTCTGCTATCTCACCGCCTCAAACAATGGTTTCCAATTTTGGCACAATGCCAGTAACTTTGGAGGGTGGAGGGATAAGTGGAACTTATTTTATCGACTCCGAAAGAATGAAAGTCGACATCGGCAGCATCGCTGCCTCAAATAATGAATGAAAGATAGACATTAATCAAGGAACGAAGCGGCCCTTTTTGCATTTTGAGTTCAATTTTACAATTGTTAACCCTTCGTGGGCTGGTGGGGTCCCTTGGGACCCAAGCAAATTTTTACAGTTATGCAACTTTTACATTTTTATTTAAATGATTTTATATCTCATGACTTTAATTATGATTAGTTTATGCATGCACATACAAATTTTGAGTTTAAAATTGCCAGTTATATGGATGCTATAGCATAAAATATGGTCATTGGGGACCCAATTGGCCGCCTGTGAAATTGTTTTACTCTGTTCTTTCTTCAGATGTTCTGATGAAATATAAGTCAATTTTCTTCGCAATCGATATACTAAATAATTTTGTTTTATTTTATATTTAGTGCTATATGTATAATTTATAAAAGTATAAAAAATGTTCTGTTGTGTCTGGGGAGAGTCATTCTCTTTCAGTGCCTTATAATTTAACACACTCACTGGTAAAATTTCCACTCATTTACTTATCTATTTTTCTAAAAGTTTCGATGCGTCTTGCAACCTTTTCAATAGTTGTTGACTCTCAAATTATAAGGCACTAAAAGAAAATGACTCTCTTCAGACACAACAGAAAATGCTTCAACACACGAACTCACATAAAGAATCTTGCAAACCAAATCCAAAAACGATATAAAAAATGTTGATTTCTTTCAGTAAAGGTTTTTTTCAATCAATAAATTATATTTTAATTCCCCTCCATTAAACGCTAATAATTTATGGATAGTGCAGAAATGCGCAAAAATAAAAGGGGCTCCCTCGGGACCCCAATGGTCTTTTGTGTAATTCCAACCCCGCCAGCCCACGAAGGGTTAAAGTAGTATACAGTTGTACACTGTATACCATACACTGTCTACTGTACACCTAATATTTCTTATACTATTTTAATTAGAATTAACAATTAGAAAATTTATCTATAATAATATATACATTTATATTTTTGTCTTTTTATTTCAGGAATATGATTCATTTTTTGATTCTCTCCAAACAGAACGGAAAAGTCGCATTGCAGATGTTTGTCAGAAAGAAATGTCTAAATATGAAAGTCTAAACCATGCATCAGGCAATTTTTTATTTTATTCCTCTTTAAATTTATCTTACTGTGTTGTGGCTAAAGTAGGGTGTACCTTCTGGATTGCTATTATTCGCTTTCTTCTTCGAGACTTTCCTGAAAACCTTCTCAAAACACATCCACTGGATATAACAAAATATAACGTCCACAGCGCAAGTAAACGGCTTAGACATTTGACGAAAGACGTCGGATATTCGTATTTAGTAAATTCAACAAAATTCTTTTTTGCCAGGAATCCGTACTCGCGCCTTTTATCTGGTTATATGGACAAAATGATGCTACCGGGGTATTGGACTTCAGTTTCGGTGGATATCGTTTCACTTACGAGGAACAAAACAAATATCAAGTGTGTTAGTGACATAACTTTTAGAGAATTCTTACATTACGCTGCCGTCTCAGAAACCAAGAATTTCCACAGAAATGGTCACTGGATTCCAGTGTATAAGCTATGTAATCCTTGTAAATGGAAGTTTGATTATATTGGAAAACAAGAAACATTCACGAAAGATGCTAAAGTTATTCTCGAATATTTTGGTTTAAATTATATGAAAAACAGAAGTCATTTACAAAATATTTTGCACCAGACATATTCCCAAAGCGAATATACCTTTAGTTTCACCTATGCGGCAGAAAATATTTGTAATCAGTCAGTAGAATTCATTGCCAGGCGGTTGTGGTATGTCTATCAAATGCAGGGTTATATACGTAACACGTCTCAATTTATTATGCCACGTCTTAAACAGGGAGAGAAGCTTACTCTAGTGACGTTTCAAAAATTAGTTGAACACGAAATAATTAGCAATACTATGACATCTCTAGAATCTTCAAATCAGAGAAAATATTTTTGGCGGGAGTTTTTTTCAAAAATTCCTACAGCATTGATTAAGGAGATTCAAAAGGTGTATGAGTTAGATTTTAAATTATTTGATTATTCGTTTGACTCCTACCAATAATAAACAACAGATACGTTCAAAGTGGGTTTTGTTTTGGTATAATAACAATCACTATCAAACTGCTGTCTTTTGTAATGTTTTGTTCGAATCGGTGACAAGAGGATTTAGTGGCCTGTATTCATAGCGTGTTACAAGTGATCATCGAACTGTTGCCCTCACCCGCTCTGAAAGGAAAGCAGACGAGACCAAAACATGATTGTTTTAGAATAGAGCATAAGATCTTGACGTCATACAATCTTAACGTCATACAGTCCTTCCTCATAAAGAAGGCTTCAAATAAAGAAAAGGAAATGGCGAGTAGAAATATATGAGATCCAGACATTAAAATAGCTCTATTTAGTTTACCCTGGACAAAGAGCGACGTTCCTGACGGTCACGTGCTCATGCGACACTTTTACCTTGATTCCCAATGCGCGGAGCAGCGAACGAGAATATAAAGCTAATGATTTCCTCAACAAAATAAATAAAAAAGAGAGAGAGAGAGAACAACTATTTGAAAATTTCAGTTTCTTGATCAAAAATTAGCATAAACTTTTGAAATATCGCAATTATTAAATAACATTCCCTTATTTGAAAATCTAATGTGATTTGCAACCTTCCATACAAATATTTTTTTTCTACATATCTTTATCTGATTTTGAAAATGAACAATCTGGTGTGTTTATTTTAATGCCCTATTAATGTATGCAGCGAGTTTCTTTTTTGTCCTAGGTGTCGGGAAGACACTCGGAAAGAAATGGAAGCAAAATTGAAGGAAGAAGAAAAACTTATAATAACAATAATAATAATATCTCAATACAACGACGAAGTATTTTCGTGTAAAACTTATCAAGGTGCACAATAAAATTAATATGATTTCAAATTACACACAATCCGAAGGTACAGTATCTGTTTAAATTTGCGTTAAATCTGTGCGCACGCGCATGTGTGTGTGTGTGTGTGTGTGTGTGTATGTGTGTGTGTACCTCGGAAACAATTTCAACAGATTTTTCATATACCGATGCACGTGCAGAAAGAAAGCTATAGTTACAAAATTTGTAACAGATAGATACGTAGACAGACAGGGAGAGAGAGAGGGAGAGAGAGAGAGAGAGAGAGGGAGAGAAAGAGGGAGAGAGAGAGGGAGGGATGTAAGTCTATATTTGTGCGAAAGCATTTGGGAAAACTGTAACGAATCCTAGGTGACAGCAAAATTTTTCAGCTACACTAAAACAATACATTTTGCTCTAAAAAATAATGTTTTGAATGGCACGACAATGCACTCTAATAACAACAATGGACTATAATAACAACAATGGACTATAATAACAACAATGGACTCTAATAACAACAATGGACTATAATAGCTGATGTAGTTTAATCATCCGTAGTCTGATATAATATTACGGAATATAAAAATTCCTTCTTCGGATATCCCCAGGAATTGATCGAGTCACTGCTATAATCGATTTTCCAGCGGGTTTTTTTTTTTTGTTCGGAAACGTCTCTGCAGTGCGCTCACAAAGCTCCTTCCGGAATTCCTCTTGAGAAGTGCGTGAGGGCGGCCATGTGTCAAGCTCGTGTGTGCTGGCACATCCGTAGCGCTGCAGTTTCCTTTCCCTACCTTCCCTCTTTTTTGTTTTATCTTTGCTATTCGAGTGCTATTTTTCTTCGCCTCGTTTTACGTGCTTGCGTGTGTGAGTGTATACCATTATATATGTATGTGGATCCCGTGCCGGTGGCACGTAAATAGCAGCGTCCGAACGTGGTCGATGCCAGTCCCCCTCGCCCGACTGGCTCCTGTGCCGGTGGCACGTAAAAAGCACTATCCGAATGTGGCCGATGCCAGTGCTGCTTGCTTGGCTCCTGTGCCGGTGACACGTAAAAAGCACCCACTACACTCTCGGAGTGGTTGGCGTTAGGAAGAGCATCCAGCTGTAGAAACATTGTCAAATGAGATTGCAGCGTGTTGCGGCCTCCTAGCTTGCCAGTCCCCAATCAAACCGTCCGACCCATTCTAGCATGAAAAACGGACGTTAAACGAGTATGATGATGATGATGATGATGATGATGATATAAGTATGTATTTTATACACGCACAACTAATTTAGAGCGAATACGTTTTCAATTGAAATTATGTAAATAAAATCAGTGAGGAGAAACAGTGAAGAATTACAAAAAAAACCCATTAATATCGAGAGAACGAGTAAACAGAACAGCATGTCCTACAAATCCTAGCAAACAAACACTTAAACCTAAGCCAAGTCTATACAGTCTTAGCTTTATGTTGTTCTGTTTGTATGTATGTATGTATGTATGTATGTATGTTATGTATGTCAGTGTTCAATTTTATTTCAAGATTTCTTGCCAATAAAGAAAGAACCGGTTTCTAAGCTAGATCCAAGTCTCCTTCATTGGAATTTCAGCATCAACAACAGGGTATTTTTGTATTATGTATGTATGTATGTATGTATGTATGTATGTATGTATGTGCAGATTTGCATGTTTTATGTATGTCTTCTCATGCATATAGTTACATATCTAGACATGCTCATATATATTTAAATGATAAACTTCTGGAAAGTTTTACAGATTTTTACAGTTCCACTGGTAGGTTGGATCTGTAATCTTGATATTAGCTTTCTCCTTTCTGGTTTTGAGAAGCCTAATTTCTCAAGATTGGTATTTAGGCAGTGTGTTACATATCCCAGGGCCCCAATAATTACAGGTATAAACCTGAACTTGTAATCTGGATAGAGTAACTGTAGATTTCTCAATAGTTCAACATAGGTGTTCTCTTTTTCACTGATCTTCAGTATGTATGTATGTATGTATGTGAGTGTGTGTTTGAGTTTGTTCCCCCACCCCGCCGACATCGTTTGACAACCGATGTCGGATCTGTTCACATCCCAGTAATCAGCCAGTTCGACAAAAGAGAGACTGGGGGAATAAGTACCAGATTTTAAAAATAGATAAGTGTCGGGGTCAATCTATTCAACCTATACCTTTCAAGGTGATGCCCCAGCATGGTCGATATTCAATGAACGAGACAAATAAATAAAAAAGAAGGTAAAAGATTTGATGAAAAGGTATTCAGGTGTTTCCAGATTTTAAAGATTTTGATACAAATTGATCGATCTGTCTATAAAAATAAAGCAACATTAAGCAAACAAATATATTCGTGAAAGCAAACAACACAATTTTCACATTGATTTATATACGCGGAGAAGAAGTGTATGTGGTTATATTTAGGTGTGTCCGTATTGTAAAGGCGCGTGGCTTAGTGGTTAATGATTTCGGCTCACGATAGGACAAGGGACTTTATTTCACGTTGCTCCCGTCCACTCAGCTAACCAAAAAGATTAAACTTGTAATTCAAAGAGAACAGCCTCGTCCTATTCTTTGTCACGCTGGTTGGATGACTGGTTGACTGGTTGGTTGGCTGGTTCTTTCTCTAGTCAGACTTTACATCATATGAAGAGAGAAAAAGAGAAGTACAAAGAGGCATAATATTATATATATATATATATATATATATATATATATATATAAGGGGGAATTAGTAAATTAAGGATTGTCAATATTAAACCCATTCATGTCGATCGTCTGTTTAAACTGACCCTTAATTTATAAGGGTATAAAACAAATACTTGATACAAATTGTGATTTGTGTATGATCTGTATCAAAGAATGAAACATGTTCTTAACGCGTATGCAGTCTGTGTCAAATGGATTTCAATGATTTTTTTTTTCAGTTGTTATTTAGGTCACAATAATATTGGGTTGTCCGGAAAGTTCGTGCCGATTTATAGTAGCTTACCTTTCGACTTATTTGCCATGAAACCACCTCAATTCTGGGAAGAGGGTATTTTCAAGTTAAAGGAAAGATGGAGACGCATTGTGCAGCAAAATGGTTCATATTTGGTTGATTAAAAATGTAATGGCAAGTATTTATTGACTTTTTTCTTTCCTTTAAAACTCGGCACGAACTTTCCGGACAACCCAATAGTATCTGTGAATTTTCAAGCAATTTCATTAATTAAAAAAATTTCAGCGCGAACGGGTTAATAGTCGGCTAGCTAAATCTCTCTTCCAGTAGAAATACAGATAAAAATGTTAATTGTAAGCGCTAAGTCTTTATTTTCAGAACCTGAAAATGATGTTAAAATTGTACCTAATCATATGCAAATTTCAAATTTCCATGTACATATGCATGTCACTAGATGATTTTTTGTGAATGAAGGACAGTTAGTTAGCGGATGCGCCAAACGACTGAGAATATGCAAAATTAAACTGAAATTTTAATTTTTTTTTTTTCGCAATATAATAGGGATAATTAGCTGAATGTGTATATGTGGTTTGATGAATAAATATCTGGACACCTGAGTGTCTTTTTGGTCAGCTGAAAGCAGTTTTGGTACGAACCGTAACTAATCTGCACATCCTCTGACAACTCACCGATGGTGATTCGATGATTTCCTCTCACAGCTACACGCACATCTGCAATGTTTTTCTCACTTCTGCTGGTTGCGGGTCACCCAGAACTTTTGTCAATATCGACATTTTTTCGGCCATCTTGGAAATGTCTGAAACACTCGTACACTTGTGTGCGGCTCATACATCCCTCTCCATAACCTTCTACAATTTTGCATAGGCTTCTAAGCAGGTATCGTCATGGAAACTTTCTTTGTCTTAGTCACTGCGACGATCACACGCTACGCACCTTCCTACAAATCACTGCTATAAACGGCGGAAGTGAGCTAGAACGTTAAACTTAGTGCAGATGCACAGCAGAGTTCAAGGTCAATATTTGCCGAGCGGCTTTACTCTGCGTGCTTTAGCTTCGTTACTATGACAACAATCCGGATACTTATTGATCACACCTCGTATATGGACCATGTCCTTATTGTTCGAGCCCACTGAATACTATGATATTTAAATTATAACTTATCGTATGCAAAATCCCACGTTTCATTATGTCCACCAAATGGTAATTCTTGACAGGCCAAAATTTCAATACAATGAATTAACTTTTTCAATATATCGTGATTTTTCTTGACTGAATCGGGACTGAATCGAAGCTGCTTTCCTGTGACCAATCGCTGATGAGTTTATCTTTTTTTATAGTTTACAGATATTTTACTAACTGCAACTTTGTAAATACAAATTTACAAAGCAACAAATACAATAAATAGAAAATTATAAATAATATTAAGTAAAATATTGGGTTAACGGGCTTCGTTTGAGATTCGAAACCCTGACCTTATTTCAAACTGTATTTACACATTATCCTTTTTCGACATTATTTACTGACGTCACACAAGGGTTGACCCATTGGATTTTGTTTCTGGTCAGTGGAGAAATGAAAAGATGCTATAAAACATTGGAACGCTGGATGACAGCCAGACGAAAACAGTTGGTCAACAGATTTGATATACAAATGATGCAAAGAGAAAACCTAGCAACTAGAACACGTTAGATAACGCCGGTTAATGAGATTACTCTGTGTTTTTACGTCCAGAAAGAGCTTAGCTTTATGGTGTATGATCAAATCCCAGCCCTATTAACTATCATCAAATCCCAACCCTCTCTAGCGAGCGGCCTCTCTAAAAGATGGAAGGAGAAAAGACCTCGCTATTCAGTCAACAACAGGGGATTATCTCCCTTTGGCTATTGATCGTAAATGACCGTTATCTTGTGGATTCTAATAGGCCAGCAGGAATTTTCTGAAATGCAAGCACGGTCCGAAGACTTCCGTTCTAGAGATAAGGATGTTCCCCGGGTCAAGGGAGTCCTTTAGTATCCTCGCCCACTCCGCTATGCACAGTAGGAGTCTGGGTTTTCTAGGATTCTCCATGATATTGTGTGTGGAATCCCGTCGCCCTTCAGCTACCATACATGACTGGCTAATGCTGTAACGTATCTCCTATCCTGTATCCTGACGGAGGTCGAAGAGGCGTTGCTTGAATGTGTTGCCGGAGTAACCGATGTATCTCCGGGCTCGGCTGTTGGCGTTACTGCTACTGCTACCGCTATTGTTGGTACTGACACAGGTGGTGTTGGCGTCATTGGATGTCGAGATGGTGTTGGTGCCGTTACTACTGGCGTCGGTAATGGTGCTGTTGTTGTTATGGTCATCGTCATTGTTGAAGACGCTGTCACTGCCGTTATAGATATCATTGGCGATAGCTCTGCTGTCATTGATGTTGTTGTGGTATGACGTCAGTGTCTGGGGAGGCTGACCGGAAGGGCAAGTTGACCGGAAGGGCGAGTTGACCGGAAGTGCGAGTTGACCGGAAGGGGAAAAAGGGCAGAGGGAGCCTCGATCGGCATTCGTGCCCTTTTCGAACGGGGTTGTGGTCAGGACAAGACGTGTTAAGCGACGGTCTAGATTTGGGAGAGGCAGCTGCTATTCCTGGTGTACCTTGGGTCGGGGCAAGCTTCAAGGATCGGATACCGCAAGACGGACTCGCAGTCGAGGAAAGGAAAACCGAGGTAAGGCGATTACCTCTACTCGTACGCACACACCACAAGCTATTTCGGCACCACGTGCAGAAATTCGCCGCGATGGCAGCCACCAAGATTAGGATCGCCAGCGATGTGATCAGGCCTTTTAATGGCGAAGGAGATGTGATGGCTTGGATACCAAAAATTAGGCTCGTTGCCAAGCTGCAAGGAATAAGTGATGTGGCGAGTCTCATGGCTCTGTACTTGGAAGGGAGCGCCCTGACCCTCTACCTAGAAATGGACGAGGAAGAAAGATTAAGTGCAGAGAACGTCGAACGGAGGTTGAGGGAAGTGCATACGGAGAGCGAGTACGCTGCCTTCGTAAAACTAGGAACGATTAGATGGGGGAGGGGGAGAACAGGTGGATGAGTACGCGGCGGAAGTGCGAAGACTGGCCACGCTGGCTGGGTTTACGGGAGAAGGCCTGGACAGAGCGGCGCGGCTGGCGTTTGTAAATGGATTCCCCGACGACGTAGGGATCCGATTGCAGCAGTTGCCTGGCGGGAGAAAGATGGCGCTCAGCGAGCTAGTAGCGCAAGCTCGCGTGTTGACACAGCACGTCGGACGGAAGCCGATAGCGATGGCGGCGACAGAGACGCGTTCCGACAGACGACAGCCTGAGAACGGCGTGAGGAAGCCTACCGAGCAACGACAGCGGCCGTTCTCGGGCCGGTGTTTCAAATGTCAGGGGCCGCACATGGCGAGGGAATGCGCCGAATCGGGGCCCGTCTGCTATCGATGCAGGAAGACTGGGCACATCGCCCGTGATTGCGACCAGGGAAACGACCGTGGGGAAGTTGCTGCCTCTCAAATTTTCCCCGCAACCAAGTAGAGGCGCTTGTGGAGGCGCTGCCCGTGGTCGAAGTCGAGGTCGAGGGGAAGAAGTTCAAGGCCCTCGTGGACACGGGTTGCACGACTACCCTCGTGACGCCAAGGGTGGCGAAGAAATGGGATGGGACGAGTAGCGTCCGGGCGGTCGACGGTAGAGAGATCCGTTGCAGGGGCAGCTCCAGTCTGGAGATAGCGTTACCGAGCGCGGCGCTGAGGCTACGGGTGATCGTGATCGACTATGTGATAGACGGGGTTGATGTCGTGTTGGGGATGGACGCCATCAACCGTCTTGGTGGCGTTAGGATTGCAGGAGATGAGGTCACGTTTGGAAGCGTGGTGGCATCGTGCGCCGTGAGTCGGGACCACCAGGGAGAGCAGGGCCCCGTCGAGGACAGCGCCGCTTACACCATCGAAGACAAAGATTTTCAGGCGGCGTTTGATGGTCGGAGGTGGACGATAGAGTGACGATGGAAGGACGATCCCCCACTACTAAAGAACAGGGTGAGCTGCTACCAGCATACCTTGAAAGGTCACGCCGACGTCAAGTTTGACGAGGAGGTAGAGAGACGGATCGAGGAAGGAGTCCTTGTCCCGTGGAAAGAGGAGGTGGTGAGTGGAGTACTGCCTCTGATGGCGGTGGTGCAGCCGACGAAAGGAAAAGTCAGACCGGTGCTGGACTTTAGGGAACTGAACGACCATATATCGTGCCACACGGGAGGCGAGGCAACGGACTTTTGCGGTGAGACGTTACGTGTGTGGAAACAGTCGACCAAGGCAGCGACGATCGTCGACTTGAAGTCGGCATATTTGCAGCTCCGTGTGAGTGACAAGCTGTGGCGATACCAGCTGGTGCGGTACAAGGGCCGGACGTACTGTTTAACCAGGCTGGGTTTCGGGCTGAATTCCGCTCCGAAAATTATGGCGATGGTGCTCAAGTCCGTCCTAGGGAAAGAGGAGAGGATAAGGAAGGCCACCAGTTCCTACATCGACGACATTTTAGTTGACGAGACTGTAGTGCCAGCCACCGAGGTAGTGAGACACCTGGAGAGGTTCGGGCTGATTGCGAAGCCGCCTGAGTCGATAGTGGGAGGAGCTGCGCTGGGGCTGAAGCTACAAAAAGACAGATCGGGCGAGCTGGTGTTCCGGAGAGGAAACGAGATCCCAGAGCTGAGTTCCAGCGTCAGCAGGAGAGAGTTGTTCTCGGTTTGTGGGAAGTTGATCGGACACTATCCGATCGCTCGTTGGTTGCGCATTGCATGTAGTTACGTCAAGAGACGAGCAGAGGGGGAGATTTGGAGTGACAAGGTAGGAGAGGCGACGGTGGCGATGATGCGGGAAATCCTGGAGAGAACGAGAGCGGAAGACCCGGTCAGAGGAAACTGGCATGTGCCCAAGACGGAGTGCGGGACGGTTTGGTGTGATGCTAGCAGTATAGCGATAGGGGTTGTGTTGGAGATCGAAGGTGCTGAGGTGGAGGATGCGGCCTGGCTACAGAAAGCGGACGACTTCAACCACATCAATGTCGCCGAACTAGATGCGGTGCTGAAAGGGGTGAACTTAGCCCTGAGATGGGGACTGCGCTCGATCGAGATCCGGACGGATTCGGCCACCGTGATCGGCTGGGTAGGAACAGTAATTACCAGCGAGAAGAGAGTCTGGACGAAAGGTGCCGCGGAGATGTTGGTGAAACGCCGCCTAGGAGTTCTGGGAGAGCTGATCGCCGAGTTCGGACTGAAGCTGAACGTGGTTTTCGTGCCTTCGGAAAGAAACAGGGCGGACGCACTGACTAGGGTTAAAAGGGCGTGGCTGGAGGAACCGGAGGAAGCAAGGAAAGGGATAGCGGCAGCGTGTCGGCTGGGTGACTCCGAACTGAAGGAGCTACATGCTATGCACCACTTGGGGGTGGATAGGACCCTGTATCTGGCGAAAATGGTTGATGCTGACGTCACTAGGAGAAACGTTAAGAAAGTGGTCGCGAAATGTGACAGATGCCAGTCCATTGACCCCGCCCCGGGTGGGCATGAGCAGGGGAACCTCTCAGTAAAGTGCAACTGGAGGAGACTGGCTGTGGATGTGACGCACTACCGTCAGGAAATGTATCTCAGCATGGTCGACTGCGGGCCGGGCCGGCTGGCCATTTGGAGGGAGCTGAGGACAGGCATTGCCGATGAGATTGCTCGCATTCTGAACGGGATATTCTTGGAGAGGGGTCCTGTGGAAGAACTGCTAATGGACAACGGGGCGGCGTTTCGTTCGGAAGCGTTGGGAGAGATGCTTGACCGGTGGAAGGTGCGACGATTATTTAGAGCGGCGCATAGGCCGAGTGGCAACGGAATCGTTGAGAGGCACCATCGGACGATCAAGGCCATGGCTGAAAGGGGGCACATTTTGCCCCTGGAAGCGGTCTACTGGTACATGTATCCCCGATCCGGACAAGCGGAAGAGTCTGTGCCGCACAGAGCGGTGTTCAAATATGAATGGAGGCATCCCAGTAAGACGCCGGAGTTCTGCGAGGAAGAGAAGGGACCCGCCGGTGTGAAAGTAGGGGAGGAAGTTTGTGTCAAGCCACCGAAGGCACGCTGCACATCACAATGGGGCAGGGGAACAGTGACAGCGGTCAATTCCAGAAACAATGTATCTGTGGATGGAATGCCGCGTCACGTGCTGGACCTGCGCAGGATAGCCACTTCGTCGGATGAAGAGTGCGATGGAAACGAGCCACCTGGCTTGAGAAGATCTCGACGTGTAAGGCGCCCGCCCGGTTGGATGGCGGACTTCGAAATGGAGTAGGGGTGAACGTGATCTTTAAGATCAGGGTGGCGTGTGGTATGACGTCAGTGTCTGGGGAGGCTGACCGGAAGGGCGAGTTGACCGGAAGGGGAAAAAGGGCAGAGGGAGCCTCGATCGGCATTCGTGCCCTTTTCGAACGGGGTTGTGGTCAGGACAAGACGTGTTAAGCGACGGTCTAGGTTTGGGAGAGGCAGCTGCTATTCCTGGTGTACTTTGGGTCGGGGCAAGCTTCAAGGATTGGATACCGCAAGACAGACTCGCAGTCGAGGAAAGGAAAACCGAGGTAAGGCGATTACATCTACTCGTACGCACACACCACAGTTGTTATTGCTGTTATCGTTGGCGAGGGTGCTGGCGCTGGTTCTGTTCGTGTCTCTGTTGTTGCTACTATTGGTACTGTCAATCCTACTACTGTAGTAGCCGTTGGAGAAGCTGCAGCTATTAAGACCGCCTCAGCTTTATAGGCGACTCTCTTGGTTTCGTAGCGGCCTCTCACTGTTGTCCCTGCATGAATATCCTACCTCTGCTCGAGGTCTAGGGGTGTTAACTAGAATGCTCTTAATATTGGGGACACACACATCAATACTAGAAACCAAAACAATTACATTGTTTCCTTATATTATATTTGTGGTAGAACGTATTGGTATAAATTTATTTAAAATGGTTTATCCTTTATGTTGGAAATCTATATGTTCATCTACAACTGGGGAGAGCGGCTTCTTTCAAATTGATGCAATGTTTTCAGTGATTGATTAAACAGACCCTCTCGAAACGGCCGTAATGTATTGATACCAGGACATCCTTGTTACTTATTTACATGATATATATATATATATATATATATATATATATATATATATATATATATATATACTAGCTGTTGGATCCGGCGTTGCTCGTGTTTTCCGTGTTGAAGTTAAGCCCACCTTTGACCTTGTATTGAATAAGCATTTCCTAAGAGACTATTCTATCGATTTTGTTGAAGTTTTACACGCGAAAAGATGCAAAAGCTGCAGGAAAAATAACATCGTTATGGGAATTTTCATTCAAATGCCCGATTGAGCTCACAAAAATGCCAACTGAACATTATCGAGTTTACGAAAAATTCCGGCCATATATGAACTTTAGGTTATGTGATCTACCTATGTACATATACACCTACGTACATGTATATATGTATATATATACACATGCATACATGTGTGTGTGTATGTGTGTGTGTTTGTTTGTGTGTGTGTGTGTGTGTGTGTGTGTGTGTGTGTGTGTGTGTGTGTGTGTGTGTGTGTGTGTGTGTGTGTGTGTGTGTGTAATATGAGAGAAGGAGAAAGAAAATGGAATTCACTAGATCCTTTATTAATCGCCGCAATCGTTTCGACCCTCGCGAGTAAGGTGCTGCACAAACAGTTGTGGTGCACCATTGGTGCAGACGCTGCCCATCGGGGGACTTGTCAAAAAGTACCTCGTTTTTTAATCTCCGTTTCGATTAGAATACATTTCGGTAACTGTCTGCAGCTACTCGCATACAGTGGAAAGCGCGTGGCTCAGTGGTTAGGGCATTCGGCTCATGATCGTAAGGTGGTGAGTTCAATTCCCAGCGACGCGTTGTGTCCTTGAGTTACAGTGACAAATACATCTCGTACAAGTAATAAGTTTACTCGCAGAGAATCAAAAACAAAGTAAGTCTAAAATAAACAAGTGAATCAAATAATATGCTTAAAACTTATAATGAAATGCGTTAAATAAAATCATAAAACAATAAAACAACCATGGATAGGACGAAAAACAAAGCGCAAAATAGAAGCCACAATCGGACATTGAAGCGGACCCGAAACGACTTTTATGTCTTATGAGGCAAACATTATATCCATGTTCCTTTTTGTTTTTTATTCTTTTACTTGTTTCAGTCATTTGACTGCGGCCATGCTGGAACACAGCTTTTAGTCAAAGAAACCGACTATTCTTTGTAAGCCTAGTACTTATTCTATCGGTCTCTTTTGCCAAACCGTTAAGTTTCGGGGACGTAAATACACCAACATCGGTTGTCAGGCGATGGCACACGCGCACACACACACACACACACACACACACACATACACAAACATGCATATATATATATATATATATATATATATATATATATATATATATATATATATACGTGGTTTAGAGGGAATATTTGATAAGTGTAAGCACTTGTATATGCCAGATAGTGGCAGAGGTGAGGGAATATATCAAACATATAGTCCCTCTAAACTACGTGATTTATGTTTGATATATATATATATATATATATATATATATATAATAATAATAATAATAATAAATATATATACACGACGGGCTTCTTTCAGTTTCCGCCTACCAAATTCACTCACAAGGCTTTGGTTGGCCCGAGGCTATAGTAGAAGACACTTGCCCAACGTACCCATGTGGCTGGGAAGCAAACTTCTTACCACACAGCCACGCCTGGGCCTATACACACACACACACACACACACATACATACGCACACACTCACACGCATAAAATCACATTCCCCCAATGGCACCTCCAGAACACAGAGACTTCAACCGACAGGCCAATGCGTGTCCACCCCGCAGGCATCAGACGCTCGTCGTTTACGATTGTTATCTCCTAAGTATGTTAAGTCCATCCTCCGATATGGTCTCCACCCTCGTCAGTTTGTTTCACTCTGCAGAGATCTAGTCACTCTCGATTGATTTATGATTCCATACCAAACGGATTCATACAACCCCAAACACCGATTCATACATACATAAGCCGGGGTCGAAGGAGCAGTATATGCGACGCATACACTGCATGCCTTACTATTTTCCCGGGAGATGAAAATTTTGTGTACTATGAAATGTTTTGCCCATTTCTTCATTTTTTAGTATGAACTGTAAACAATCGATATTATTTAAGTACAGAAAGCTCGTGTTTGCTGAACGAGAAAGGCAAGAAAAGCAGTAAATCAATCTTTTCTATTCTTTTTGAGGATGTTAACTAGAAAGAGAAAGGCAGAGAGGTGTCTTTATTTTTCTGTTTGCTTTCAGTCATTGTAAATAAGAGAAGAGAGTATCAAATACACAATAGATAATACAAACAGAAAGAGATAGGTAGAGTAAAGCAGATTTTTCCCAGCTTGCCTGCTAGCCAGGAGACACGCTGCCAGCATGTGTTTAGTCAATATGAATATTTGCTTTATGTCTGACTTCGTAGATTATTAGGTACTGAGGAGAAAACAAATAGATGTATCAGTATAACGCTCGGGAATTGAAAAAGTATTTAACGTTTCGAGCCTACGCTCCTCCACAAAAAAGAACACAGAAAGAAACAAGGAGAGACACTATATATATATATATATATATATATATATATATATATATATATATATATATATGAGTGGTATTTATCTTGATCGATTCATTGTAGATTGACCAGATATTTTCCACTTTTATGTGGCCATGAAACGCGCGTAGTCTTTTCCATTTTCGTTTTTTATAAACTTAACTGATTTAAATTTTTAGTCCAATATTTCATAGATTTTATGTATTACAAATTTTCTCTTTAATTTTTTAGATTTTTAAACTAGTATTTTGTATAGTACGATCTATCATATATACTAAATAGAAAATATACATAGATATCATACCCCCACACCCACATTTTACACAGGTAAAGTAGAACAGTTAATGGGCTTTTAGGCAGATAGATGTATGTATGTCTGTGTGTGGGTGTGTGTGTGTGCATGCACATGTATGTATATGTAAACCAACAGGTCTACATACAGACGGGTAGGTACATAGGGTATATGAACAGACAACCGCATACGCAAATAGAGACTGAAACACGTGACCACATATACACACACACTTTACTTCACACAAAGACACATGTCCACACATATGGAGATGTGCACCCATACATACAAACATGGTACATAGCAGCAAAACACACACACACACACACGCACACACACACACTCAGACATGCACACACGCAGACATGCACACACAAGGAGACAGAGGTACATACATACATATACACACATGCACACACATACATAAAAAACACACAAACACAGGAATATGCAGAATACCTACATACATACATGCAAACGCACACATATATATATATACATATATACATACACACACATACATACATATATACATATGCACACACACAGACATACGTACACACACATGCACACATACATGCATGCATATATACATACACTGAGACACACGCATGCGCAAAAACAAAAACAAAACCAAACAAAAGCAAAAAAGAGAACACACCGTAAATAACGGACATTCAAGACTTTTGATGAGGTTGCAAGACGCAACGAAAATTTTAGGAAAAGAAAAAGAAAAACAAGTGAAAATTTTACCGGTGAGTGTGTTAAGTTTTAAGGCACAAAAAGAGAATGACTCTCCCCAAACACAACAGTACATATATATAGTTATATATATATATATATATATATATATATATATATATATATATATATATATATATATATATATATATATATATACATATATATATACATCTATATATATATATACATATATACATCTATATATATACATATATATATACATATATATATATGCATACATATATATACATATATATATATACATATATATATAAATATATATATATATATATATATATATACATATATACATATACATATATACATATATATACATATATATATACATATATACATATATATATACATATATATATATATATATACATATATATATATATATGCATATATATATATACTAGCAGAAGTGCCCGGCGTTGCTCGGGGCTTAATTGTTTTAAAGTACTGTTGATGATTCTACTCAATTATGATTATTGAGGGAAAGATTGCTATAAGTTGAAAACCAACCAATCGATTTGTAACTGGACAGAAAGCCTTGCCAAGAGCATTGCAGCACTCTGAGAAGTGGGTAACAATAGAATGTGAGGTGGCCCTGAAAAAGCTGTTTTATTGTTCTCACAATTGTAACAATGTCTTAGGTAGTCATGTAAGGATGTGTAAAACGTTTGTAAGTGAATACGGTATCTTCCTTTTCCATCAACGGTAGTGGACGTGCTGTTACAAAACTTCATGGTCTGTGAAAACAGAATAGATGTCCTATGGAAGAAAGATGAGGATTACAGCATCGATGACAATGGTGAATTTTGGTGAAGGGGCTGTTTGTAAGGCATATTTGAAGCTGCGAATATAGCTGTTGTGCTGATGAAGCATGTTTTGCAGACTGAGCATCACATCCCTGTCAAAAGTGTCAGCACCAGTGTTTGCAGGTGGTGGAATAATGCCAAATCGCACATCAAGTTGCCTACTGTAATTTGAAATGAAATAGATTTGGAGGAATGACGGCTTGCAATTTGGTAGTGGGTGGAGCGACCCAATGAGATGGTACACCTGTCCCTGGACCTTGAAAGTAGGCATCCAACCACTGTCTGTGACAACATTAGCCCCGAAAGAAGTCATCTGAAACGCACAATTGTAATTCCTGATGATTTGAAGGAATTTGGATGAGCTTGAGGTAGAACCAGTAAGTAGTTCCTTCAAAGGCTGTGGCGGTTGGGGAAGAGGGGGAAATCTGACCTTACCGTTTAAGCAGCACATTCCAGGTGGCTGAACAGCCCACTTTTTAGCATTGCAGAATTGGCAATTGAAGCACATTTCTCCAATATTTATGTCAGCGCGGCTGGAGTATTGAAAGTTTGGCTCATAGTTGAAAGCGCGTAGGTGCCAGTAATGGCTGTTGGGAGTCGTCACACTGTAGGCAGGATGTCGTCGTCGACTGTTCTGCTGCAATGTAGGACGTTGGTCGTGGGAAGGTGCGGTAGCAGTAGCAGAAGCGACATTTGCAATGGTAATGGAGCGGCCACCTGCATCTTCAGAAGCCATGGAAGCAGTGATAGCGGCAGCGTTCGTAGCAAGGCGAGTCGCCCGTTGTTCCAAACGTTTGGAAGACCTTGAAGCAGCAGTAGCCGCAGCGTTTTTAGTCAGTCGATTGGCCGTTTGTTGCTGGCCCTCCGAAGCCCTGGAAGCAGCAGTAGCAGCAGCGTTTGTAGCCAGGCGCGTCGCCGTTTTTTCCGGGCCCTCTGTAGCTCTGGAAGTAGCGGTGTATGAAGCCATTTTGGCTAGGCTTAGGGTGCGTTGTTGCAAACTTTCGGCAGCTCGGCATTTCGCTAAACATAAGGCGGCATGTGAAAGTCTAGAAGCAGTTTGCTCTGAGGACTCGTTTGCTCTAATCGCCCTTAGCGCCAGTGCTGAGGCGGTATGGCGACTGAGGCGCCTTCTCTTTTTCGGTGGCATTTTATGTGCCGAAGAAAGGATGAAAGTTACTGGTAGAGAGAAAGTGTGTAGGAAAGTATGCGTGAAATTGAAGTGGGAAAGGGTGATAAGAAACGGCCAATAAATAAATAAATAAATAAATAGACAGGTGTTTGTATGTATGTGATTAAATGTGTTTTAAAAAAGAATTTTAAAAAACTCACAGTTTGACTGTTTTCCTAGTGTTTCTGCTTGTTTTCTTGTTTAATAGTTTGTTGGATCGTTCGTAAAGGTTCTTAATTAGCATTTAGAACGAAATTCAAGAAACTCACAGTTTGTATGGACAGTCTGTATTGAATAAATATTTGACTGCGAAAGTTGAAGGACGGTGTTAGGAATGAGAAGTGAAGTTAGAATTCGGGCCAATGATAATGAGGTCATTGGTAACCATAGGTACATAAGTGACAGGTATTTGCATGTATCTGTGTATTTGTATGTAAGTGTATAGGTGGCATTTCATGTGCGGAATAAAAGGTGAAAGGTGTTATAGAAAGAGGAAATGACATTGTGTTACAGGGGAAAATATTTATTTGACTCTCACTCTTTTTCTTTCGTTTCTCTGTTAGGGTTTAGTTCCCGCCAATTAGAATGAGGTCATTGGTAACTATAGGTACATATATATGTGTGTATTTACGTATGATTGGCATGTGTCTGTTTATGTAAACTGAGAACGAAATTTATTGCACAAATATTTGAAGATTTGAAAGTATTTTATTTGCCAAGGCTTATTCCTCATAGGAGCGGGTAGCCACAAGACACACACCAGGAATTCCATTCATTTCCCAGCTCAAAGAGGCCAGCCCCGTCCTATGCTCGGGTCAAGGCATAGAAAGCAACTCCCTATATCAGCAGCGGGGCCCGACAGCATATGCTGGTTTACCCTAACCGCATCATGTTGGTTCCGTACCCCTTTGAGCAACATCAATTCACTCATCCGCCCACAAACACTCTCCAAGCTTTTCTGTCATTAATAAATTATTGTTCCCTGGTCTACTCTGGCCCGGAATGGTAGCACCCGTAAGGGTCGCAGCTAGGGGTTAACTAGCGACTGGGGTGGGGGTACTGGTAGAATGCAGTCGCCGTATTCCCTGTGTGGCGTAACAAGCAACTAAAAGGGGCGGGAGCGAGGGGGCTGGGAATCCACTCCTCCTAGTAATCCTGTTTCCTAAAAAGACGATTCTACATTTAAGAGATGAGGAATTATATACATTATTTACATCTGACGAATATTTGTCCTCATCTTGTTTGTTGTTCTCTTAAATATAGAACTGTATTATCTAATCGGTACGGAGCCGACATTAGACTTCAATGGAGACATACAGAGAAACTCCATCAAAAACTAGCTCGTCTTTCAAACCATCTAACTTACCTGTATAGGTGTAGAGACTCAAATCTAATACCACCTGGCTTGAATATAATGACACCAGTGGATTCATATAAAGCTAGAAGAGTAGCGGAAAGTGCAGGACATGCCCTCGTCCGTGAGAAGATCCATTACAACCGTTGGCGGGGGAACATCAACTAAATAGTGTTCACAACAAACAAGATGAGGACAAATATCCGTCGAATGTAAATAATGTAAATAATATACAAGAAAAAGAACTGAAAGTAGATAACGTAAAATAGCAATAATAATACTTACAAAGAAGAACCGTCGCAGAAATATAAAACAAAAGTGTTTCTAATTTAGGTACAAAGCCAGCAGATTTGAGGGGAGGGGTGATTTGATTACATTGGTCCAGGTATTTAACTAAAACTTTATTTTATTGATACTAAAATACCTAAAGTGAAAGTTAACTGCAGCAGAATTTGAACTCAGAATGTAAGGCATCATGAGTAAATACCACAAGATATTTAACCCCTTTTAAAACGGTTGACGTAAATTTACGCACCAGGTTCCACCACCTTACCAGTTGTTTCTTCCAATTCGGACGATGACTCGGAGAGTGAGTACTTTCCTAGTTCAGAATCAGATAATTCCGATTATCGGTGAGATCATTTGTGAAATGGTACAAACTAATTTTCTTGTACATAGTTGACATGTGTATTTGTGAAGGCACATTTGATTTGGCAGATGCTTGGCAGTGTGGGGGATGGATTGACATTTAGGAATCTATTATTTCATGAAATCATAGAAGCATCAGACCTGCCAAAGTTCAGAACGCGTGGACGTCCCCATGCCGGACTCTCTCCTCACCGCATGGTGAAGGGACATGGACGTTATCCGCGACTGTTTCCCTCCACTGCCAAGAAGACAAATACTTCAAAGAGATGCAGTGTTTAAAGCAAAAGGGAAACAGAAGGGAACTAGATACCATTGTTCACGATGTGACATACCACTGCGTGTGGTACCCTGATTTGAACTCTACCACACTAATGTCAATTTTTGAATTCACGTGATTGTAAATACATGAAGTTGATCTGACCTGTGCTGTCGAGTGATCTTATTCAGGAATAATACTCCATGAGCGTCCTGCACAGGGATATAGTTTAAGCAAATAAACAGTGCTTGCATTAAAGCGGTTGATGTAAATATACGTTGAACGTTATCTCTCACTGACTGCTGTCCTCAATATGTACGATTACCATTGCTGCGCGCAGGCAACCGAATGAATCACCACCGTAAGATGGTTAAAGCGGTTGATGTAAATATACACCAAACCATTGTCGTACCCTAATAGCTGATCTCAGCCGAGACGATTACCGTCAACGCAACCTAATTGCTTGATAAAAAAAAAACGTAGTCATGAGGTTAATTCAATGTTCCAAACAATTCTGTTACCAATCAACCGACCTTAAATGATAATAAAATAACAAGATACCAGAGCACCTTCTTTGCTGTCCAAAGGTGTATTGTTCCATAATAGTGATCAGATCAACTGGAACCCTCACTATCGTAACCAAAGGAGTATTGGTTTGCTTGCTTGTTTGTCTTGCTTTTTCCATAATGGTGAAAGTGTTTACTGAGACAGGGACCTCCATCGCTAAATATGAGAAAATGTTTCAAATAAAGCTTTTAGTTTTCATTTCAGAAAACACTTTCACATTTTACCCTGAAAAATAATTTCATTTCGCTGGGGTTTTTTTGGGGTTTTTTTTAGAAAGGAAAACTTTTTCGCATTTCCATCTGAAATCTCCAAATACATATTGTAACAATTAGAAGTTTGTATCTTTGTGTCTGCGTTTGTCCTCCACTACCATTTGACAACCGGTGTGTTTACGTCCCCCTAACCTAGCGGTTCAACAAAAGAGATCCAACAGAATAAGTACTAGGCTTTAAAAATATAAGCACTGGAGTCAATTCATTCGATTAGGAGCCCCAGCATGGTCACAATATAATGACTGGAACAACTAAAAGATATATCTTTATTAGTTACAACCAGGAACTAATAATAATTCTATCCATTACACGAGGTATGATCAATAAGTATCCGGAATGGTGCTATAAAAACACAACTACAACACGTACCAATTTGGTGTTTAATCTCCGTCAAAGTAATCCCCTTTCGGAAGCCACACACTTAATCCAGCGCTGTTTCCAGTGATGGAAGCTTTCCTGGAACTCGTTTTCTGAGATAATCAGCAGCTTCCTCGTCGCATTTACTTTGATTTCCTCGACGACCTGAAATCTTCCTTTCAAGCGGAATTTGACTTTTGGAAAGAGGAATAAGTCGCAAGGGCCGAGTTCTGGGGAATACGGTGACTGTCGGACCTGGGGAATGTTGTGCCTAGCCAAATACTGCTACACAAGCTGCTCTGAATGGACGGGTGCGTTGTCAGCTGAAAACAATTTGGGCATCAACTTGGCAGACCCAAATCTTCAGTGATAATGGACTGAACTGAACAGCAGCTAACCTGCACATCCTTCGATAACTCACGGATTCGACGATTTCCCCTCACAGCTGCGATGTTTTTCACGTTTTCTTTTTTGGGTTGCGGGTCTCCCAGAGCATTCGTCACTATCGACATGTTTTCGGTTCATACGCTTTCTGTAACTTTGCGTAGGCCTCTGAGCAGGTATCGCCAAGCTTTTGGCAAAATTTGATGCAGATTTATGGTCAATGCGACGATCACACGCTACACACCTTCCTTCCAAGCACTGCTGTGATGGAAGTGAGCTAGGGCGTTAAAACTTAATGCGCGTGCACAGTAGAGTTTAAGGTCAATCTGTGCCAAGCGGTACCACTTTGTGTGCTTTAGCTTCGTTCCGATGGCAACAATCCGGATACTTATTAATCAGCCCACATATTGTCTCTTTTTTTTTTCCACCATTCATATCTTGACAGCCAGACAGATTGTAAAACACACAGTAGATATGAAAGGAATCATCAATTGTACACAAATAAACTCGAGTTAAAGGATTGGGTACTCTTTATATTGTTGTGGGGGTGTCGTTTGTGAATTTGATGTTGGTGGAGAATGAAAATGCCTCTCTTGGGTTGCGTGTGCGAACAATTAACAGAAGCTTAATTTACTGCACACATCATTTTCTGTGTTGGTCTTGGGGTGAAAAATAAACACGACAATTTATACACCAAGTGAAACATACAATTGGAATCTACGACAAACTAACAGGTACATGTCAATGTGCGTCTGACGCTTCACAACTGAAAAATAATTGCGCTGTATTCATAATGACATAATTTGTGTCTTTGAAACATCCAAGAGAATGGATACATTACATGGCTGCCCTCAACATGTTAGGGGCAGCTGCCTCACGTTCTGAGATTGCTGCCAAAAACACCATTTTATAGAGCACAATGAGAATGTTTCAGAAAGTCAAATCACGTGATGGCTTGACGTTGATTGATTAGTTAATCAGTTGAGCCTTGATGTTTACTCGGCTATTCAGCAATTCCATTAAGAATCTGTTACAATATAATCGTCTTAATCAGCTATCCATGTTGACATGGTTAGACAATGCAGCATGATCCAAAAGTCTAGCTACCCTTCCTAATGCCAACCAATTCATAGAGTGTGTTGGGTACATGTTAGCATGACCTCAGGACAACTGAAGTTCTTTTTCTGCCTCTCAAACTTTTCAATATTGCTCAACACTGCTAGGGTAACTTTGCCGAGTACAAGGGAAAAGACGTGGGGGTGGGTATATGGATGTCCGACCCATACCAGCATGGAAAACAGATATTAAGTGATGATGATTACATATATCTATATATAATAAGAGGGAGAGAGAGATAGATACTGGTGTCACGCAAATGGCACCCGTACCGGTGGCACGTAAAAGCACCCATTACACCCTCGGAATAGTTGGCGTTAAGAAGAGCCGTAGAAACCATGCCAAATCAGACAGGAGTCCGGTGCGGCCTTCCAGCTTGTTAGCCCCAGTCAAACCATCCAACCCATGCCAGCATGGACAATGGACATTAAATGATGACATATATATATATATATATATATATATATATATATATATATAATATAGAAAAATAAGAGGAATGACCAGCAAAAGTGGACTCCTATATCTTCGGATTTTTTTTTAATATACTAGACCACTGGTTTTAATTGATTAATATCAATTTCTACCCTCATTAATAAATTATATATATATATATACATACACACAGGTGTCGTTGACCTACGACCACAATTGGTTCCAACTGACTGGTCGTAAATCGGACTATAGGCCTACATAGTTTTGCTTTATATTTTCACACTCTTAAGGTACACTCTCAGGTAAAAGTCACACACACCATTCTGTGTTATACTATTATACTGGCGTTAGTCAGAAATTTAAGAGTCTCAAGTAGTCGTCTTATAAACAAATACGAGGTTGCCTCGATGTCTCTGCGACAGGATAGACAACAGAGTGGTGATCGATAACCAAACCTAGGTTAAGCGTTTGTTTGCTGATATCATACGTAGACGGGTTAATTTCTATGAAATTAAACCCATTAGATTTCAACTGGAATCTTTTTTTATTGCTGCCGAGAGCTGGCACGCCAATCGTCGTAAAGTCGATCGGTCGTAAGTCGACGACGGCCTGTATATATATATATATATATATATATATATATATATATATATATATATATATATATATATATATATATATATATATATATATATATATATATATATTAGACTGACAGAGACAGAAAGTTCGATAGATAGAAATGTATAATGGTGTATAAATAATGATGCACATAAATACACCGTATACTATGTGTACGTGTATTCTTTTATCTGACTGCGGCCATACTGGAGCACCACCTTTAGTTGAACAAATCGATCCCAGGACTTATTCTTTCTAAGCTTAGTACTTATTCTATTGGTCTCTTTTTCCTAACCGCTAAGCTATGGTAGCGGGGTGGGGACAAACACAGACACACAAATTATATTCCGTCTACCAAATCCATTCACAAGGCTTCGGTTGGCCCGCGGCTATAGTAGAAGACACTTGCCCAAGGTGCCACGCAGTGGGCCTGAACCCGGAATCATGTGGTTGGGAAGCAAACTACTTACCATACACCACACGATACATACAGCATTATATAAACTGCATTATATACACACCAGCATACACACACAATGCAGAATCAACATGATATTACACATATAACATTAAAACAACAGTTTTATACACCTTATATATGCACTTTATATATACATTATACATATATTTTTACACACTAATCATAATATACACACCATTGTTTGATGCATAATACATACAGGACTATACACAAACGCATTATTCATACAATATTAAAACATTATATGCATAATATGTGTTATTATATACAATGCAACATATACACACAATTATTCAGAGTATTCTATACACTTTTATTATATATGGCTGACATATAATATACTTTGTTTTTGTATTTGGATTGCAAGATTCTTTATGTGAATTCATGTGTTGAAGCATATTTTGTTGTGTCTGGGGAGAGTCGTTCTCTTTTAATGTCTTATTGCTTAACACACTCACCGGCTCAATTTCCACTCATTTACCTATTTATTTTTTCTATAATTTTCGCTGTGTCTCGCAACCTTTTCAAGATTCCACCCATTTATTTATTTCTTCTAAAATTTACGTTGTATCATTGACTCTTGAAAAGGTTGCAAGACGTAACGAAATTTTTTTTAAAATAAGTAAATGAGTGGAAATTGAACTAGTGAGTGTGTTAAATTATAAGACACTAAAAGAGAATGACTCTCCCCAGACACAACAGAATAGATTATACTCATATTTCTGAAACGTTAATTTTCTGTCATAAAGGAGATTATAATTAGTAAAGTTCCATACATAAGGGCAGGTACATTTGCATGGTTAAGGTAGACATAGGCATGATTGTGTGGTTGAGAGGTTTGCCTTGCAACCAGATGTTTCAGATCCACTGTTTGGCATTTTAGACAAGTGTAGCCTCACACAAACCAGTGCCTTGTGAGTGAAATTGGTAAATGGAAACTTCGTGGAAGCCTGTCCTACACTTGCGTTTCTCCGTGTGTGTGTGTGTGTGCGTGCGTTTGAATGTTCATGTGCGTGTGTGTCTGATTGTACATTTGTAAGCATGTGCTTGTGTGTGTGCATGTATGTGTGTTTGCATTTGTGTTTACGTGTTTGTGTGTGCGTGTGTGTCTGTGTGTGTAAGTGTGTATGCATTTGTGTGTGTGTGTGTGTGTTTGCGTTTCTGTGCATGTTTTCATTCCTATCTTCACTTTTGTAACACTTGAGAACATATCTTTCTTTCTATTCCATAACTTAACAGTCCAACATACAGAGATTGAAAAAGTAAGTGCCTCATGCTGAAAAAATAGATAAAATTATCGCTATACTTAATTAAAACCAAGAAAAGCAGTCAATCTGATAATAACATGCGTTTCTCAACAGAACATTCCCTGGGGTGGTGGGGGCACACAATTGTTAGGGTGTGTATATAGGTAGTCATGGTAATTAAGTTTCAATGTAACACTGACAGTTATTTCATTGAGAATGGGTGGGTGTGGGGGTGAATGAAAGGCACCGGTGGGATTTTAACCTGAATTGTATCCTTACATTAAATCATCACCATTTTGTATATCATACTAAAAGTATACACCATTAAAAGGCATGACACTGCTGAATTGTCTGAGATGAAAAATCTCTTCATTAAAAACATGACATGTGTGTGTGTGTAGGTATGTTCTTTATTCTTTTACTTGTTTCAGTCATTTGACTGTGGCCATACTGGAGCACCGCCTTTAGTCGAGCAAATCGACCCTAGGACTTATTCTTAGCCTAGTACTTATTCTATCAGTCTCTTTTGCCGTAAACACACCATCATCGGTTGTCAAGCAATGTTGACGGGGGCAAACAGACACACAAACATATACACACACATACATATATATATATATATATTTATATATATATATATATATATACTTTGGGAACGTGAAACTCAGAGTAACGGTTTTTTTGTTATATTTCTGCTGCTTTTAAATAAAGCATATTACTCTACCTCTGGTATTTGAGTACTCTTTTTTCCACCTTGTTGCACATTTCATGTGCTTACTCCGGTATATATATATATATATATATATATATATATATATATACGACAGGCATCTTTCAGTTTGCATTTACCAAATCCACTCACAAGGCTTTGGCTGGCCCAAGGCTATAGTAGAAGACACTTGCCCAAGGTGCCACGCTGTGGGACTGAACCCGGAACCATGTGGTTGGTAAAAAAGCTACCACACAGCTATGCTTGTGCCTATATATATATATCGGAATGAGATGAACACAAGATGACTCACAAGAATGACAGACCTGTTTCACTTTTGTTCAGGCTTGTTTATGCCTTGCACTCAACTTATCACTTCTTGCCAAAACAAATTCATGCTTTGATATACAGCAAATTGAGTATATCATTCGTTAGTACAGCATAAGTTAATGCTGTGTATATACAGATGGCGATTTTCATTGCATACTTTTTCAATTGCATATACCAAGTTTGAATCTTTTTTAAAACGGGGGCCACATTTTTCATTAACAAAACACTTTGAAACTTGGAACACTGGTAGAATGTGTCATATAAAACATCTTTTTTCTCTTAGTCTTCTTAAAAAAAAAAGAAATCCATAAGTTATTCCATGTGAAAGTTGTCGTATTTCTGTAATTTCAACCAATCACTGACGTCCATTCAGCCGATATACATTAAGTGCCGACTACATAAACAAACGATTCTGAAACAATTAACCCTAACTCTAACCCTAACCCTAACCCTAGGGTTAGGGTTAGGGTTAGGGTTAAAGCAAATTTAAAATGAAAAAAGCAAATAAAACGAAGGTATGGAGATTAAATACGCTTTACATCGCTTAATCAGCCAAAGGAGTAAATGTAAACAACTGAATACTTGTCAGTGATTGGTTGAAATTATCGAAATAAGACAATTTTTTACATGAATTCGAATACAAAAATATTTTTCTGTTCTATAACACAAAATAGATAAGTATACGAAGTTTGAAAGTCTTTCGCTACCAAAAACACTACGTAAAACATTAATGAAAAATGTGGCCCCCGTTTTAAAATAGATCCCCAAGTTTTTCTACAGCCCAGCAAGGCTTTTGCAATATCAGCGAATGTACTTTTCACAATTTCCTATATATTGATAGGAAATAGCGAAACCAAGCCAAATCGGACTGCATCTTGGAGCAGCTGGCCAGCTCTGGTCAAACCATTCCAGCCATGCCAGCATGGAAAATGGACATTAAATGAAATTATGAGAATCTGTAGAGATACACTTAAAAACTAAATGCATGGTACTGACAAGCCGCAACAAAAGTGAAATGCATCTGTCATTCTCATGAATCCTTCCAGTGTCATTGTTCATCTCATTTTGACAAATATTGTGGTTGTAATACAAATGTGTAAAGACATTTTCATCTCAAACAAATCCAGTTTTGTGTCTTTTAATAGTTTCTATGCATTTAATATGATACACAGCTGGTGATTTTAATATTACGCATTCTTTGTATAAAGCCATGGATGACTTTTCTTGTAATAAAAATAAACTAGAACAGCTATTAAAGCTATAATAAACATTATAACTATGATAATTACATTAGTTATGGTATCTAAGCTTTTTTCCTTAACGGCAATATAAACTCCACCTTGTTTGATATGTGAATGAGCGACACCATTTTCAATTTCTGTGACAATTCTCTGCCAAACTCCATATTTCTTTTCACCTGTTCGATACACGCTGATAATGTCAGAATCACTATCAGTAAGATTAATACTCAAATGGACAGTGTTTTCAGCAGCAAAATTTTCCACTGGTAACAGAAGTATGAAGTCACTGGCAAATCCCTCCACAATCTGCAAAAGTTTTAAAAAACAAAAGAGAGAAATGTATAATTTGAAGATAAATGTCAAATTAATATCTATTTCTTTATTGTCCAAAGGGGGCTAAACATAGAGGGGACAAACAAAGACAGACAAAGGGATTAAGTCGATTACATCAACTCCAGTGTGTAACTGGTATTTATTTAATCGACCCCGAAAGGATAAAAGGCAAAGTCGACCTCGGTGGAATTTGAACTCAGAAGATAAACACGGCGAAATACCGCTAAGTATTTCGCCCGGCATGCTAATGTTTCTGCCAGCTCACCACTCAAATTAATATCAACATCAGCATTGTCGTTCATCAACATCGTTGTTTAATGTCTACTTTCCATGATTTTCTACAGCTGGATGCCCTTCCTAATGCCAACCACTCCGAGTGTGTAGTGGGTGCTTTTTACGTGCCACTGGCACGATGGTGGTGGTGGTAGTGGAGGGTAGTCAGGTGGCACGATGGTGGTGGTGGTAGTGGAGGGTAGTCAGGTGGCACGATGGTGGTGGTGGTAGTGGAGGGTAGTCAGGTGGCACGATGGTGGTGGTGGTAGTGGAGGGTAGTCAGGTGGCACGATGGTGGTGGTGGTAGTGGAGGGTAGTCAGGTGGCACGATGGTGGTGGTGGTAGTGGAGGGTAGTCAGGTGGCACGATGGTGGTGGTGGTAGTGGAGGGTAGTCAGGTGGCACGATGGTGGTGGTGGTAGTGGAGGGTAGTCAGGTGGCACTGGCATCAACCATGCCCAAATGGTGCTTTTTATGTGCCACTGGCACAGGAGTCAGTCAGGTTGCACTGACATTGACCAAGCTCAAATGGTGCATTTTATGTGCCCCCTGCATGGAGGCCTGTCAGGCGGCACTGGCACGTATATATCTGCGCGTGTGTGCGGTGCATGTGTATATAGATATATGCGTAGTTTTAGACGCGTTTTGACCTTGTCACTACGCAGTCATTTCCCATTGTTTTAACAGTCATTTTTCACAGGAATTTTCAATGGCCGGATAACTGAAGAGATGTTGGCGTGGGCTCCCACCCTGGCATCCAAAACTCTCAGTTTTATCATGGCTACTGAATAAGTGTCATATATTTTTACAGATATATATATATATATATATATATATATATATATGTATGTATGTATGTATGTATGACTGGTTTCTTTTCAGTTTCCATCTACCAAATCCACTCACAAGGTTTTGGTCGGCCCGAGGCTATAGTAGAAGACACTTGCCCAAGGTGCCATGCAGTAGGAGTGAACCCAGAACCATTTGGTTGGTAAGCAAGCTTCTTACCACACAGCCACTCCTGCACTTCATATATATATATATATATATATATATATATATATATATATATATATATATATATATGAAATTTTGAATTTAGTTCACAGACCGCAGGCGCAGGAATGGCTGTGTGGTAAGTAGCTTGTTTACCAACCACATGGTTCCGGGTTCAGTGCCACTGTGTGGCACCTTGGGCAAGTGTCTTCTACTATAGCCTCGGGCCGACCAAAGCCTTGTGAGTGGATTTGGTAGACGGAAACTGAAAGAAGCACGTCGTATATATATATATATATATATATATATATATATATATATATATGTATGTATGTATATGTTTGTGTGTCTGTATTTGTCTCTTCAACATCGCTTGACGACCGATGCTGGTGTGTTTACATCCCCGTCACTTAGCGGTTCAGCAAGAGAGACCGATAGACTAAGTACTAGGCTTACAAAGAATAAGTCCTAGGGTCGATTTGCTCGACTAAAGATGGTGCTCCAGCATGGCCGCAGTCAAATGACTGAAACAAATAAAAGAAAAAAAAAAGACTCCCTGTACTACCTTATTGGACCATCAAGGGTCCACGCACCACAGCTTGGGAAGCACTGAGAGCTGAGACCCCCTTCGGTCATGACTGACCAGGGGATTGCACCTAGAAAGTTACCCTCCGAGGCACATGTCCGGGCAAGGCTGTTTGTGGAAGGCCAGCAGTCGCCCATGCATACCGGCCCCACCCTCTTCAGTATTCAGGGCTCGTGTCTCCTTACCATGGAGTATTATGTTCTAGCACTAGGCTAGAATATAATAGGGGGAGAGCGACAGGTGTCTTACTAAAGAGAGGGTACTTCATTATCCCAGGAGAAAAAGACAATAATGAAACTAGAGATAGTGTGAGGGAGAAAGATAGAGAGGCAGAGAGTGACAGAGAGAGAGAAATGAATGGTGTTGCAGATGAATCAGAAAGTACCCACAAGTGTATGGGAGGGGGGGCGGAGCAGAGGTTTTATAGAGGTGTGAATTGAGATGTTTACAGATGGGGAAGAGGTGACTCTAGTAAGAGATGGTGAGATAAATTGGAGTGCCTGGTAGAGGGCATCGTAGATGTGTACAGGCATGGAGAGCTTGCGGATGGGAATATGAGGGTGAGTGGATGGGGCATGCTGCAGGTAGTGATCATGAGTGGTGTTGAAACGATGGGTTTCGGGGGATTTCTGACAGAGGAAAGATTATTTATAGGAGGTGTATGGCCATAAAGAACATACCTGTATGCTTCTTAGATGGCTATGAATTTACTTAACTTGATGCAGCTTCTCAAGCCACAGAAAATCAAGAAGGAGTCGGAGGATCTAGTGTGGTGTTGTTTAATATCAGGTCACCTCAAACCAGCAGAACAAAGATGTTCCAGATATGACCATCATGATTTTATTCTTAGCATATCTGAAAAGACATGATCTAATGTGTCCGTCCTTATTATTCTTCTGTCTCAAATCAGCCTTAAACCAGCAAACCTGAGATCAAGGGTTTTCCATCAGTGACCATCCTGCCTTTTATTTATAATCTATCTATAAATACATTATTTACATTTGACGGATATTTGTCCTCATCTTGTTTGTTGTTAACACAACGTTTCGGCTGATATACCCTCCAGCCTTCATCAGGTGTCTTGAGGAAATTTTGAACCTGGGTTCTCATTTCTAAGGTATTTTGCGATGTTATTATTATTATTGTTACTATTATTGTTATTATTACTCAGGTTACTGCTTGGAATCGAACTCAGAATCTTGGGGTTAGTAGGCCACGCTCTTAACCACTACACCATATACCCAGGTTCAAAATTTCCCCATGCCATCTGTTAAAGGCTGGAGAGTACATTAGCCGAAATGTTGTGTTAACAACAAACAATTTGAGGACAAATATCCATCAAATGTAAATAATGTAAATAATGTACATAATTCCTCATCTCTTAAATATAGAACTGTCCTATAAATACATTACTTAATGATACCCTCCTTGTAGTTGCCATTTATTTCAAGCTCAGCCTTGAACCAACAGCCTTATGATCAAACAGCTTCCAGCTGCAACCATCTTGTCTTTTATTCAGACATGGTATACCTAGGACTACATTATCTAATGTATCCGTCTTTGTGCTGCTGTTTAGCCCCAGGTAAGCTTTAAACCAGCAAACTTATGATCAAAAGTGCTTCGGCTATGGTTATCTCATGTCTTTTACTCAGACATATTATGTCTACAACTACATTGCATAAGTCCTTCTATGTCGTTGCTGTTTCACCTCAAGTCAGTGCTTATCTAGAGGCACTATGATCATCATATTCCCCCCATGACCATTCCTAAAAGTCTCTTCAAGATTATACTACTCATAGTCTAAAATTACCTTTGGCACAATCTTTCACACGGGCCAAAACCTAAAGGCATTTCCTAAAAATAAAGTATTTGGAAGAGGGGTCTTACCGGAAGTTTCTTCCCTTTTTCTTTCAGCCAATAATTTCCTTCATCAGTTCGCCAACTTGTCATCTGTAAGCTCAGTAGTTCACCCAAAGTGTTAGGAGGAATATACAATGCTGCTTTACTGCAAAAACAAGAAATGAATATATATAAGGTTAGCTGAATTAGAGGTTAAAATAACTGTCTAAGGGATAAAAGCATCCATTACTCTACCGGTATATTACCTATGTTTAACCATAGGCATACATATGCAAGCATATTCTTCATCATCATCATTGTCATTTGACATCTGCCTTACATGTTGACATGGTTTGGACGGTTTGACTGAGGACTGGTGAGCCAGAAAGCTGCACCAGGCTCAATCTGAT